>NW_026644709.1:0-171006 GCF_030020395.1 Manis pentadactyla
ATGTGCTCACCTATGTTTATAACCACAGCACTAATAGTAGCAAAGTTCAGTAACAACGAAAAGATGAGGAGGGGGATATTATTCAGCCATATGAGGACAACAAATCCTACCATTTACAACAACATGTATGTAGATAGCAGAGAATTATGGTCAGTGAAATAAGCGATGGAGTGTCAGAAACATGGTAACTGATTTAACTCACTAGCAGAGTAATAAAAAATAGAAGAAAAGTGAAATAACCAAACTGAAAAAGCCACGGTGAAGAGAAGAATGGACTAGTGGTTACCAAAGGAAAGAGACTGGGCCGTTTGTGTTATAGTGGAGGGATAAGTAGGACAGGAGGTTAAAAACGGTGCAACTGAATATGTGCACATAGTGTTCGTTGAGTTACGTGGAGACCGGTACGTCACAGAGAAGACTAGTGATTCTACCTTATTTTACTGCACTGGAGGATAGTGAATGCAATGGGATATGTGGGGATATTTTGGTGATGGAAGTTGTAGTAAACAATGTTACTCATGTAATTGTGTTGTAATGAGAAATAAGAAATACTCATAGATGGTTCAGAGATTACAGTTGCAGATAGATGATAGATGATAGAGATAGATGATGACTATGATAGATGTGAGAGAGCAAGAAGATAGATTGTCAGGTGATAGATATATAGTGGAAAACAAAGTTGTATAGATAAGTAGATAGAATGCAGTAGCCCCAATTTAAAAAAGGTATGTGCACCCCCTTGTTTATCGCAGCACAATTCACAGTACCCGATCCATCTCCATCAGAAGATGAATGGATAAAGAAGAAGTGGTATATATAAACAATTCATTGCCTTTCACCCATAAGAAGAGAACAATTCCTCCCATTTGTGACAACATGGATGAAAGAATTTGGTTTTATTTTCAATGAAATAAGACAGGAGGACAAGTATCATATGATATGACCAATCTGTGCAGATAGAGAAGCAGGAAAGAACTGAAGGTGCAAAATAGTGGCAGACACACAGAGCCCAAGAATGAACTAACAGTAACCAGAGGGGAAACGACTAATGTGGACATGGGAGAATGGAGGGATAACAGTGGGGAGAGAAAGGTTGCATTATGATTAGCACATATAATGTTTTTGTGGGTGCACGGTGAGGGCTGTACCAAACAGTGAAGACAGGCACTGAATCGACAGTACATTGCTCTGTTGATTTAAGTGAATGCAGTGGGGCATTGGGAAGAATTTCGAGACAGTTGGAGTCTTGAAAATCTCATGTTATACTTTTACGTATAGATTAATAATAAGTAAATGAAGAATAAATTATTTAAAGAATCCAATAAACCCAATGAATCTGCCCAGCTAATAAAGATATATATATCCCTATGTTAATCAGAGTACTATTCAAAGAAACCGAGCTTAATGGACATCAATAGATTAATGGGTAGAGAAGATGTGGTACATATACAGAAAGGAATATTACTCAGCCATCACAAGAAAACAAATCCTAGCATTTGCTGCAACATGGATGGCGCTATAGCATATTAAGCTCAGTGAAATAAGTGAGGAAGAGAAAATAAGTATCAAATGATTTAACACATGCGTGGAGACGAAGCGCCAAGATAAAACTGAAGGAGCAAAACATCAGCAGATTCACAGAATACGAGTTTGGAGTAACAGTTACCAAGGGGAAGATAGTGGCGTTGTTAGATATGAAAGCAAGGAGAAGGTTGGCATAACGATTAGCATTATTAATGTGGATTGGGGGAGATGGTATATACAGTATCTTACTATGCTCATGGACAGTGACTTCAGGGAAGTAACTTGGTTGATCTTGGTTATAGTGTGGGTCTTGTAAAATTAATGTTTGTCATGTAATTTAGATTAATAATTAATGAATCAGTAAAGGCATATATGAATAAACATAAAGAAACAAATCTATAAATATATAAGCAGAATGCAGCAGCCCATTTTAAAAACGAAAATTGCACCCCTATGTTTCTCACTGAAGTATTGACAAAAGCCAAGCTTAACGTCCATCAGTATATGAGATGTAGAATATTATTCAGCCAAATGAGGAAAACAAATCTTACCATTTACAGCAACATGCATGGAACTTGTGGGTATTGTTCAGAGTGAAATAAGCCACGAAGAGAAAGTCAAGTGGAAATTGATGTCACTCAACTGTGGAGAATTTAAAAAAAAGAAAAATAGTGAAGGAACAAGACAGTAGCAGCTTCCATGAACTGAAGAGAGGACTAACGGTTACCAAAGGGAAAGTGACACAGGGGAATGGCTTGGAAGGGAGGAAAGTGAGGTAAAATGGGGCATTACGTGCAGCACACATGTGTGGGCAGGGTGTGGGCACTAGGAAGGTGGTGGAACAGCAAAGAAGAGCCGTGCTTCTACAGTGCAATACGGGGCTCATGGACAGTGACCCTTATGCTGTATATGGTGTGGATTTCATAATGTGGGTAGTGTAATTAAAATAATGTTGCTTAGGCAACTGGTATTGATGCCAAAATAAAAAGAAACACGCAGTGTCTTGGAACTCATTTCCATTTCCTCTGATGCTGTCAAGGTGCTCAGCACAAACCTTACCATAAATACACCCCGTGTAGGAGAGCAGGCACTGAAGTGGGAAACAAATTCTCTGAGCAGACATAATCTGTCTACATGAAAGAAGCCCACTGTGACATCATGGAATCTCCAGGCAACAGTGCTGTTCCTGCAAACGCCACTAGCAGATGGTGGGCAGAGCTCAGCCTTGCACAGCTGCACCATCATAGCAAACATAACTATTTCTGGCCTACATGTATAGGTAAAATGACGTCACTCATCATTGGAGTATAAGAACAAAGAAAAAACTGAAGGAGAAAATCAGCAGTGTCACAGAAGACAAGAACAGATTCACAGTTACCAAAGGGAAAGAGACAGAGATGGATGGTTGGGAATGGAGGGGAAAGGAGGTGGGGAAGAAAGTGTGCATTTCCGTTAGCATGTATAAGTTGGGAATGGGTGCACGTGGTGTGCTTACCAGCAGAGAAGACAATTAGCGATTCTTCGGTACATTGCTCTGGTGATGGAATTAACTGCAGGGGTGGATTGGGTGGAACGTAGTAAAGGGCGTCTAGTAAATACGTTACACATGTAATTGTAGATTAATGGTAAATCAACAAATCAATAATAAACTCTCAAAAAATCCATTTCAGAAGCCGAATTTAAAATGCATATACATCCAAGGGTTTATCAGCACTATTCATCGAAGCCCAGGTAAGTGTCCATCAGTAGATTAATGTGTAAACATGTTGTGGTACATTTCGACAGTTGCATATTAATCAGTCATAAGAAGAAAAAAAAGTCCTAACATTTGCAACAAGTCGGAAGGATCTGGATTGCATTTTACTCATGAAATAAGAGGTGAAGGAAGACAAGTGTCAAATGATTTGACCCATCTGTAGAGATGTAGAACCAAGAAAAACTGAAGAAGCATAACATCAGCATATTCACAGAACTGAATGTTGGACTAGGAGTTTACATAGGGAAAGGGTATGCTTTGGATAAGAGGGACTGGAGGCGGAGGGCGGAGTAAACAAAGTGTGCTATATGATTTCCAAGAATAGCGTGGGTGGGCATTACGGGGATTGCTGTACAAAACGGGGAACACAGGTAGTGATTCTACAGTATCTTACTGTGCTCACGGTGTGTGATTGTAATTGCGAATCCTGGGTTTCTTTGTGATTGGCAGGTTCTAGCACAAATAATTTTATTAATGTAATTGTACATTAATGAGATATTATTAAATGAACAAATGCAATAAAGTAAATACAGAGTAACAGAATACAGCAGCACAGTTTAAACAAGACATGTGCTCACCTATGTTTATAACCACAGCACTAATAGTAGCAAAGTTCAGTAACAACGAAAAGATGAGGAGGGGGATATTATTCAGCCATATGAGGACAACAAATCCTACCATTTACAACAACATGTATGTAGATAGCAGAGAATTATGGTCAGTGAAATAAGCGATGGAGTGTCAGAAACATGGTAACTGATTTAACTCACTAGCAGAGTAATAAAAAATAGAAGAAAAGTGAAATAACCAAACTGAAAAAGCCACGGTGAAGAGAAGAATGGACTAGTGGTTACCAAAGGAAAGAGACTGGGCCGTTTGTGTTATAGTGGAGGGATAAGTAGGACAGGAGGTTAAAAACGGTGCAACTGAATATGTGCACATAGTGTTCGTTGAGTTACGTGGAGACCGGTACGTCACAGAGAAGACTAGTGATTCTACCTTATTTTACTGCACTGGAGGATAGTGAATGCAATGGGATATGTGGGGATATTTTGGTGATGGAAGTTGTAGTAAACAATGTTACTCATGTAATTGTGTTGTAATGAGAAATAAGAAATACTCATAGATGGGTTCAGAGATTACAGTTGCAGATAGATGATAGATGATAGAGATAGATGATGACTATGATAGATGTGAGAGAGCAAGAAGATAGATTGTCAGGTGATAGATATATAGTGGAAAACAAAGTTGTATAGATAAGTAGATAGAATGCAGTAGCCCAATTTAAAAAAGGTATGTGCACCCCCTTGTTTATCGCAGCACAATTCACAGTACCCGATCCATCTCCATCAGAAGATTGAATGGATAAAGAAGAAGTGGTATATATAAACAATTCATTGCCTTTCACCCATAAGAAGAGAACAATTCCTCCCATTTGTGACAACATGGATGAAAGAATTTGGTTTTATTTTCAATGAAATAAGACAGGAGGACAAGTATCATATGATATGACCAATCTGTGCAGATAGAGAAGCAGGAAAGAACTGAAGGTGCAAAATAGTGGCAGACACACAGAGCCCAAGAATGAACTAACAGTAACCAGAGGGGAAACGACTAATGTGGACATGGGAGAATGGAGGGATAACAGTGGGAGAGAAAGGTTGCATTATGATTAGCACATATAATGTTTTTGTGGGTGCACGGTGAGGGCTGTACCAAACAGTGAAGACAGGCACTGAATCGACAGTACATTGCTCTGTTGATTTAAGTGAATGCAGTGGGGCATTGGGAAGAATTTCGAGACAGTTGGAGTCTTGAAAATCTCATGTTATACTTTTACGTATAGATTAATAATAAGTAAATGAAGAATAAATTAATTAAAGAATCCAATAAACCCAATGAATCTGCCCAGCTAATAAAGATATATATATCCCTATGTTAATCAGAGTACTATTCAAAGAAACCGAGCTTAATGGACATCAATAGATTAATGGGTAGAGAAGATGTGGTACATATACAGAAAGGAATATTACTCAGCCATCACAAGAAAACAAATCCTAGCATTTGCTGCAACATGGATGGCGCTATAGCATATTAAGCTCAGTGAAATAAGTGAGGAAGAGAAAATAAGTATCAAATGATTTAACACATGCGTGGAGACGAAGCGCCAAGATAAAACTGAAGGAGCAAAACATCAGCAGATTCACAGAATACGAGTTTGGAGTAACAGTTACCAAGGGGAAGATAGTGGCGTTGTTAGATATGAAAGCAAGGAGAAGGTTGGCATAACGATTAGCATTATTAATGTGGATTGGGGGAGATGGTATATACAGTATCTTACTATGCTCATGGACAGTGACTTCAGGGAAGTAACTTGGTTGATCTTGGTTATAGTGTGGGTCTTGTAAAATTAATGTTTGTCATGTAATTTTAGATTAATAATTAATGAATCAGTAAAGGCATATATGAATAAACATAAAGAAACAAATCTATAAATATATAAGCAGAATGCAGCAGCCCATTTTAAAAACGAAAATTGCACCCCTATGTTTCTCACTGAAGTATTGACAAAAGCCAAGCTTAACGTCCATCAGTATATGAGATGTAGAATATTATTCAGCCAAATGAGGAAAACAAATCTTACCATTTACAGCAACATGCATGGAACTTGTGGGTATTGTTCAGAGTGAAATAAGCCACGAAGAGAAAGTCAAGTGGAAATTGATGTCACTCAACTGTGGAGAATTTAAAAAAAAGAAAAATAGTGAAGGAACAAGACAGTAGCAGCTTCCATGAACTGAAGAGAGGACTAACGGTTACCAAAGGGAAAGTGACACAGGGGAATGGCTTGGAAGGGAGGAAAGTGAGGTAAAATGGGGCATTACGTGCAGCACACATGTGTGGGCAGGGTGTGGGCACTAGGAAGGTGGTGGAACAGCAAAGAAGAGCCGTGCTTCTACAGTGCAATACGGGGCTCATGGACAGTGACCCTTATGCTGTATATGGTGTGGATTTCATAATGTGGGTAGTGTAATTAAAATAATGTTGCTTAGGCAACTGGTATTGATGCCAAAATAAAAAGAAACACGCAGTGTCTTGGAACTCATTTCCATTTCCTCTGATGCTGTCAAGGTGCTCAGCACAAACCTTACCATAAATACACCCCGTGTAGGAGAGCAGGCACTGAAGTGGGAAACAAATTCTCTGAGCAGACATAATCTGTCTACATGAAAGAAGCCCACTGTGACATCATGGAATCTCCAGGCAACAGTGCTGTTCCTGCAAACGCCACTAGCAGATGGTGGGCAGAGCTCAGCCTTGCACAGCTGCACCATCATAGCAAACATAACTATTTCTGGCCTACATGTATAGGTAAAATGACGTCACTCATCATTGGAGTATAAGAACAAAGAAAAAACTGAAGGAGAAAATCAGCAGTGTCACAGAAGACAAGAACAGATTCACAGTTACCAAAGGGAAAGAGACAGAGATGGATGGTTGGGAATGGAGGGGAAAGGAGGTGGGGAAGAAAGTGTGCATTTCCGTTAGCATGTATAAGTTGGGAATGGGTGCACGTGGTGTGCTTACCAGCAGAGAAGACAATTAGCGATTCTACGGTACATTGCTCTGGTGATGGAATTAACTGCAGGGGTGGATTGGGTGGAACGTAGTAAAGGGCGTCTAGTAAATACGTTACACATGTAATTGTAGATTAATGGTAAATCAACAAATCAATAATAAACTCTCAAAAAATCCATTTCAGAAGCCGAATTTAAAATGCATATACATCCAAGGGTTTATCAGCACTATTCATCGAAGCCCAGGTAAGTGTCCATCAGTAGATTAATGTGTAAACGTCTTTTGGTACATTTCGACAGTTGCATATTAATCAGTCATAAGAAGAAAAAAAAGTCCTAACATTTGCAACAAGTCGGAAGGATCTGGATTGCATTTTACTCATGAAATAAGAGGTGAAGGAAGACAAGTGTCAAATGATTTGACCCATCTGTAGAGATGTAGAACCAAGAAAAACTGAAGAAGCATAACATCAGCATATTCACAGAACTGAATGTTGGACTAGGAGTTTACATAGGGAAAGGGTATGCTTTGGATAGGAGGGATTGGAGGCGGAGGGCGGGGTAAACAAAGTGTGCTATATGATTTCCAAGAATAGCGTGGGTGGGCATTACGGGGATTGCTGTACAAAACGGGGAACACAGGTAGTGATTCTACAGTATCTTACTGTGCTCACGATGTGTGATTGTAATTGCGAATCCTGGGTTTCTTTGTGATTGGCAGGTTCTAGCACAAATAATTTTATTAATGTAATTGTACATTAATGAGATATTATTAAATGAACAAATGCAATAAAATAAATACAGAGTAACAGAATACAGCAGCACAGTTTAAACAAGACATGTGCTCACCTATGTTTATAACCACAGCACTAATAGTAGCAAAGTTCAGTAACAACGAGAAGATGAGGAGGGGGATATTATTCAGCCATATGAGGACAACAAATCCTACCATTTACAACAACATGTATGTAGATAGCAGAGAATTATGGTCAGTGAAATAAGCGATGGAGTGTCAGAAACATGGTAACTGATTTCACTCACTAGCAGAGTAATAAAAAATAGAAGAAAAGTGAAATAACCAAACTGAAAAAGCCACGGTGAAGAGAAGAATGGACTAGTGGTTACCAAAGGAAAGAGACTGGGCCGTTTGTGTTATAGTGGAGGGATAAGTAGGACAGGGGGTTAAAACGGTGCAACTGAATATGTGCACATAGTGTTCGTTGAGTTACGTGGAGACCGGTACGTCACAGAGAAGACTAGTGATTCTACCTTATTTTACTGCACTGGAGGATATTGAATGCAATGGGATATGTGGGGATATTTTGGTGATGGAAGTTGTAGTAAACAATGTTACTCATGTAATTGTGTATTAATGAGAAATAAGAAATACTCATAGATGGGTTCAGAGATTACAGTTGCAGATAGATGATAGATGATAGAGATAGATGATGACTATGATAGATGTGAGAGAGCAAGAAGATAGATTGTCAGGTGATAGATATATAGTGGAAAACAAAGTTGTATAGATAAGTAGATAGAATGCAGTAGCCCAATTTAAAAAAGGTATGTGCACCCCCTTGTTTATCGCAGCACAATTCACAGTACCCGATCCATCTCCATCAGAAGATGAATGGATAAAGAAGAAGTGGTATATATAAACAATTCATTGCCTTTCACCCATAAGAAGAGAACAATTCCTCCCATTTGTGACAACATGGATGAAAGAATTTGGTTTTATTTTCAATGAAATAAGACAGGAGGACAAGTATCATATGATATGACCAAACTGTGCAGATAGAGAAGCAGGAAAGAACTGAAGGTGCAAAATAGTGGCAGACACACAGAGCCCAAGAATGAACTAACAGTAACCAGAGGGGAAACGACTAATGTGGACATGGGAGAATGGAGGGATAACAGTGGGGAGAGAAAGGTTGCATTATGATTAGCACATATAATGTTTTTGTGGGTGCACGGTGAGGGCTGTACCAAACAGTGAAGACAGGCACTGAATCGACAGTACATTGCTCTGTTGATTTAAGTGACTGCAGTGGGGCATTGGGAAGAATTTCGAGACAGTTGGAGTCTTGAAAATCTCATGTTATACTTTTACGTATAGATTAATAATAAGTAAATGAAGAATAAATTAATTAAAGAATCCAATAAACCCAATGAATCTGCCCAGCTAATAAAGATATATATATCCCTATGTTAATCAGAGTACTATTCAAAGAAACCGAGCTTAATGGACATCAATAGATTAATGGGTAGAGAAGATGTGGTACATATACAGAAAGGAATATTACTCAGCCATCACAAGAAAACAAATCCTAGCATTTGCTGCAACATGGATGGCGCTATAGCATATTAAGCTCAGTGAAATAAGTGAGGAAGAGAAAATAAGTATCAAATGATTTAACACATGCGTGGAGACGAAGCGCCAAGATAAAACTGAAGGAGCAAAACATCAGCAGATTCACAGAATACGAGTTTGGAGTAACAGTTACCAAGGGGAAGATAGTGGCGTTGTTAGATATGAAAGCAAGGAGAAGGTTGGCATAACGATTAGCATTATTAATGTGGATTGGGGGAGATGGTATATACAGTATCTTACTATGCTCATGGACAGTGACTTCAGGGAAGTAACTTGGTTGATCTTGGTTATAGTGTGGGTCTTGTAAAATTAATGTTTGTCATGTAATTTTAGATTAATAATTAATGAATCAGTAAAGGCATATATGAATAAACATAAAGAAACAAATCTATAAATATATAAGCAGAATGCAGCAGCCCATTTTAAAAACGAAAATTGCACCCCTATGTTTCTCACTGAAGTATTGACAAAAGCCAAGCTTAACGTCCATCAGTATATGAGATGTAGAATATTATTCAGCCAAATGAGGAAAACAAATCTTACCATTTACAGCAACATGCATGGAACTTGTGGGTATTGTTCAGAGTGAAATAAGCCACGAAGAGAAAGTCAAGTGGAAATTGATGTCACTCAACTGTGGAGAATTTAAAAAAAAGAAAAATAGTGAAGGAACAAGACAGTAGCAGCTTCCATGAACTGAAGAGAGGACTAACGGTTACCAAAGGGAAAGTGACACAGGGGAATGGCTTGGAAGGGAGGAAAGTGAGGTAAAATGGGGCATTACGTGCAGCACACATGTGTGGGCAGGGTGTGGGCACTAGGAAGGTGGTGGAACAGCAAAGAAGAGCCGTGCTTCTACAGTGCAATACGGGGCTCATGGACAGTGACCCTTATGCTGTATATGGTGTGGATTTCATAATGTGGGTAGTGTAATTAAAATAATGTTGCTTAGGCAACTGGTATTGATGCCAAAATAAAAAGAAACACGCAGTGTCTTGGAACTCATTTCCATTTCCTCTGATGCTGTCAAGGTGCTCAGCACAAACCTTACCATAAATACACCCCGTGTAGGAGAGCAGGCACTGAAGTGGGAAACAAATTCTCTGAGCAGACATAATCTGTCTACATGAAAGAAGCCCACTGTGACATCATGGAATCTCCAGGCAACAGTGCTGTTCCTGCAAACGCCACTAGCAGATGGTGGGCAGAGCTCAGCCTTGCACAGCTGCACCATCATAGCAAACATAACTATTTCTGGCCTACATGTATAGGTAAAATGACGTCACTCATCATTGGAGTATAAGAACAAAGAAAAAACTGAAGGAGAAAATCAGCAGTGTCACAGAAGACAAGAACAGATTCACAGTTACCAAAGGGAAAGAGACAGAGATGGATGGTTGGGAATGGAGGGGAAAGGAGGTGGGGAAGAAAGTGTGCATTTCCGTTAGCATGTATAAGTTGGGAATGGGTGCACGTGGTGTGCTGACCAGCAGAGAAGACAATTAGCGATTCTACGGTACATTGCTCTGGTGATGGAATTAACTGCAGGGGTGGATTGGGTGGAACGTAGTAAAGGGCGTCTAGTAAATACGTTACACATGTAATTGTAGATTAATGGTAAATCAACAAATCAATAATAAACTCTCAAAAAATCCATTTCAGAAGCCGAATTTAAAATGCATATACATCCAAGGGTTTATCAGCACTATTCATCGAAGCCCAGGTAAGTGTCCATCAGTAGATTAATGTGTAAACGTCTTTTGGTACATTTCGACAGTTGCATATTAATCAGTCATAAGAAGAAAAAAAAGTCCTAACATTTGCAACAAGTCGGAAGGATCTGGATTGCATTTTACTCATGAAATAAGAGGTGAAGGAAGACAAGTGTCAAATGATTTGACCCATCTGTAGAGATGTAGAACCAAGAAAAACTGAAGAAGCATAACATCAGCATATTCACAGAACTGAATGTTGGACTAGGAGTTTACATAGGGAAAGGGTATGCTTTGGATAGGAGGGATTGGAGGCGGAGGGCGGGGTAAACAAAGTGTGCTATATGATTTCCAAGAATAGCGTGGGTGGGCATTACGGGGATTGCTGTACAAAACGGGGAACACAGGTAGTGATTCTACAGTATCTTACTGTGCTCACGATGTGTGATTGTAATTGCGAATCCTGGGTTTCTTTGTGATTGGCAGGTTCTAGCACAAATAATTTTATTAATGTAATTGTACATTAATGAGATATTATTAAATGAACAAATGCAATAAAATAAATACAGAGTAACAGAATACAGCAGCACAGTTTAAACAAGACATGTGCTCACCTATGTTTATAACCACAGCACTAATAGTAGCAAAGTTCAGTAACAACGAGAAGATGAGGAGGGGGATATTATTCAGCCATATGAGGACAACAAATCCTACCATTTACAACAACATGTATGTAGATAGCAGAGAATTATGGTCAGTGAAATAAGCGATGGAGTGTCAGAAACATGGTAACTGATTTCACTCACTAGCAGAGTAATAAAAAATAGAAGAAAAGTGAAATAACCAAACTGAAAAAGCCACGGTGAAGAGAAGAATGGACTAGTGGTTACCAAAGGAAAGAGACTGGGCCGTTTGTGTTATAGTGGAGGGATAAGTAGGACAGGGGGTTAAAACGGTGCAACTGAATATGTGCACATAGTGTTCGTTGAGTTACGTGGAGACCGGTACGTCACAGAGAAGACTAGTGATTCTACCTTATTTTACTGCACTGGAGGATATTGAATGCAATGGGATATGTGGGGATATTTTGGTGATGGAAGTTGTAGTAAACAATGTTACTCATGTAATTGTGTATTAATGAGAAATAAGAAATACTCATAGATGGGTTCAGAGATTACAGTTGCAGATAGATGATAGATGATAGAGATAGATGATGACTATGATAGATGTGAGAGAGCAAGAAGATAGATTGTCAGGTGATAGATATATAGTGGAAAACAAAGTTGTATAGATAAGTAGATAGAATGCAGTAGCCCAATTTAAAAAAGGTATGTGCACCCCCTTGTTTATCGCAGCACAATTCACAGTACCCGATCCATCTCCATCAGAAGATGAATGGATAAAGAAGAAGTGGTATATATAAACAATTCATTGCCTTTCACCCATAAGAAGAGAACAATTCCTCCCATTTGTGACAACATGGATGAAAGAATTTGGTTTTATTTTCAATGAAATAAGACAGGAGGACAAGTATCATATGATATGACCAATCTGTGCAGATAGAGAAGCAGGAAAGAACTGAAGGTGCAAAATAGTGGCAGACACACAGAGCCCAAGAATGAACTAACAGTAACCAGAGGGGAAACGACTAATGTGGACATGGGAGAATGGAGGGATAACAGTGGGGAGAGAAAGGTTGCATTATGATTAGCACATATAATGTTTTTGTGGGTGCACGGTGAGGGCTGTACCAAACAGTGAAGACAGGCACTGAATCGACAGTACATTGCTCTGTTGATTTAAGTGAATGCAGTGGGGCATTGGGAAGAATTTCGAGACAGTTGGAGTCTTGAAAATCTCATGTTATACTTTTACGTATAGATTAATAATAAGTAAATGAAGAATAAATTAATTAAAGAATCCAATAAACCCAATGAATCTGCCCAGCTAATAAAGATATATATATCCCTATGTTAATCAGAGTACTATTCAAAGAAACCGAGCTTAATGGACATCAATAGATTAATGGGTAGAGAAGATGTGGTACATATACAGAAAGGAATATTACTCAGCCATCACAAGAAAACAAATCCTAGCATTTGCTGCAACATGGATGGCGCTATAGCATATTAAGCTCAGTGAAATAAGTGAGGAAGAGAAAATAAGTATCAAATGATTTAACACATGCGTGGAGACGAAGCGCCAAGATAAAACTGAAGGAGCAAAACATCAGCAGATTCACAGAATACGAGTTTGGAGTAACAGTTACCAAGGGGAAGATAGTGGCGTTGTTAGATATGAAAGCAAGGAGAAGGTTGGCATAACGATTAGCATTATTAATGTGGATTGGGGGAGATGGTATATACAGTATCTTACTATGCTCATGGACAGTGACTTCAGGGAAGTAACTTGGTTGATCTTGGTTATAGTGTGGGTCTTGTAAAATTAATGTTTGTCATGTAATTTTAGATTAATAATTAATGAATCAGTAAAGGCATATATGAATAAACATAAAGAAACAAATCTATAAATATATAAGCAGAATGCAGCAGCCCATTTTAAAAACGAAAATTGCACCCCTATGTTTCTCACTGAAGTATTGACAAAAGCCAAGCTTAACGTCCATCAGTATATGAGATGTAGAATATTATTCAGCCAAATGAGGAAAACAAATCTTACCATTTACAGCAACATGCATGGAACTTGTGGGTATTGTTCAGAGTGAAATAAGCCACGAAGAGAAAGTCAAGTGGAAATTGATGTCACTCAACTGTGGAGAATTTAAAAAAAAGAAAAATAGTGAAGGAACAAGACAGTAGCAGCTTCCATGAACTGAAGAGAGGACTAACGGTTACCAAAGGGAAAGTGACACAGGGGAATGGCTTGGAAGGGAGGAAAGTGAGGTAAAATGGGGCATTACGTGCAGCACACATGTGTGGGCAGGGTGTGGGCACTAGGAAGGTGGTGGAACAGCAAAGAAGAGCCGTGCTTCTACAGTGCAATACGGGGCTCATGGACAGTGACCCTTATGCTGTATATGGTGTGGATTTCATAATGTGGGTAGTGTAATTAAAATAATGTTGCTTAGGCAACTGGTATTGATGCCAAAATAAAAAGAAACACGCAGTGTCTTGGAACTCATTTCCATTTCCTCTGATGCTGTCAAGGTGCTCAGCACAAACCTTACCATAAATACACCCCGTGTAGGAGAGCAGGCACTGAAGTGGGAAACAAATTCTCTGAGCAGACATAATCTGTCTACATGAAAGAAGCCCACTGTGACATCATGGAATCTCCAGGCAACAGTGCTGTTCCTGCAAACGCCACTAGCAGATGGTGGGCAGAGCTCAGCCTTGCACAGCTGCACCATCATAGCAAACATAACTATTTCTGGCCTACATGTATAGGTAAAATGACGTCACTCATCATTGGAGTATAAGAACAAAGAAAAAACTGAAGGAGAAAATCAGCAGTGTCACAGAAGACAAGAACAGATTCACAGTTACCAAAGGGAAAGAGACAGAGATGGATGGTTGGGAATGGAGGGGAAAGGAGGTGGGGAAGAAAGTGTGCATTTCCGTTAGCATGTATAAGTTGGGAATGGGTGCACGTGGTGTGCTGACCAGCAGAGAAGACAATTAGCGATTCTACGGTACATTGCTCTGGTGATGGAATTAACTGCAGGGGTGGATTGGGTGGAACGTAGTAAAGGGCGTCTAGTAAATACGTTACACATGTAATTGTAGATTAATGGTAAATCAACAAATCAATAATAAACTCTCAAAAAATCCATTTCAGAAGCCGAATTTAAAATGCATATACATCCAAGGGTTTATCAGCACTATTCATCGAAGCCCAGGTAAGTGTCCATCAGTAGATTAATGTGTAAACGTCTTTTGGTACATTTCGACAGTTGCATATTAATCAGTCATAAGAAGAAAAAAAAGTCCTAACATTTGCAACAAGTCGGAAGGATCTGGATTGCATTTTACTCATGAAATAAGAGGTGAAGGAAGACAAGTGTCAAATGATTTGACCCATCTGTAGAGATGTAGAACCAAGAAAAACTGAAGAAGCATAACATCAGCATATTCACAGAACTGAATGTTGGACTAGGAGTTTACATAGGGAAAGGGTATGCTTTGGATAGGAGGGATTGGAGGCGGAGGGCGGGGTAAACAAAGTGTGCTATATGATTTCCAAGAATAGCGTGGGTGGGCATTACGGGGATTGCTGTACAAAACGGGGAACACAGGTAGTGATTCTACAGTATCTTACTGTGCTCACGATGTGTGATTGTAATTGCGAATCCTGGGTTTCTTTGTGATTGGCAGGTTCTAGCACAAATAATTTTATTAATGTAATTGTACATTAATGAGATATTATTAAATGAACAAATGCAATAAAATAAATACAGAGTAACAGAATACAGCAGCACAGTTTAAACAAGACATGTGCTCACCTATGTTTATAACCACAGCACTAATAGTAGCAAAGTTCAGTAACAACGAGAAGATGAGGAGGGGGATATTATTCAGCCATATGAGGACAACAAATCCTACCATTTACAACAACATGTATGTAGATAGCAGAGAATTATGGTCAGTGAAATAAGCGATGGAGTGTCAGAAACATGGTAACTGATTTCACTCACTAGCAGAGTAATAAAAAATAGAAGAAAAGTGAAATAACCAAACTGAAAAAGCCACGGTGAAGAGAAGAATGGACTAGTGGTTACCAAAGGAAAGAGACTGGGCCGTTTGTGTTATAGTGGAGGGATAAGTAGGACAGGGGGTTAAAACGGTGCAACTGAATATGTGCACATAGTGTTCGTTGAGTTACGTGGAGACCGGTACGTCACAGAGAAGACTAGTGATTCTACCTTATTTTACTGCACTGGAGGATATTGAATGCAATGGGATATGTGGGGATATTTTGGTGATGGAAGTTGTAGTAAACAATGTTACTCATGTAATTGTGTATTAATGAGAAATAAGAAATACTCATAGATGGGTTCAGAGATTACAGTTGCAGATAGATGATAGATGATAGAGATAGATGATGACTATGATAGATGTGAGAGAGCAAGAAGATAGATTGTCAGGTGATAGATATATAGTGGAAAACAAAGTTGTATAGATAAGTAGATAGAATGCAGTAGCCCAATTTAAAAAAGGTATGTGCACCCCCTTGTTTATCGCAGCACAATTCACAGTACCCGATCCATCTCCATCAGAAGATGAATGGATAAAGAAGAAGTGGTATATATAAACAATTCATTGCCTTTCACCCATAAGAAGAGAACAATTCCTCCCATTTGTGACAACATGGATGAAAGAATTTGGTTTTATTTTCAATGAAATAAGACAGGAGGACAAGTATCATATGATATGACCAATCTGTGCAGATAGAGAAGCAGGAAAGAACTGAAGGTGCAAAATAGTGGCAGACACACAGAGCCCAAGAATGAACTAACAGTAACCAGAGGGGAAACGACTAATGTGGACATGGGAGAATGGAGGGATAACAGTGGGGAGAGAAAGGTTGCATTATGATTAGCACATATAATGTTTTTGTGGGTGCACGGTGAGGGCTGTACCAAACAGTGAAGACAGGCACTGAATCGACAGTACATTGCTCTGTTGATTTAAGTGACTGCAGTGGGGCATTGGGAAGAATTTCGAGACAGTTGGAGTCTTGAAAATCTCATGTTATACTTTTACGTATAGATTAATAATAAGTAAATGAAGAATAAATTAATTAAAGAATCCAATAAACCCAATGAATCTGCCCAGCTAATAAAGATATATATATCCCTATGTTAATCAGAGTACTATTCAAAGAAACCGAGCTTAATGGACATCAATAGATTAATGGGTAGAGAAGATGTGGTACATATACAGAAAGGAATATTACTCAGCCATCACAAGAAAACAAATCCTAGCATTTGCTGCAACATGGATGGCGCTAGAGCATATTAAGCTCAGTGAAATAAGTGAGGAAGAGAAAATAAGTATCAAATGATTTAACACATGTGTGGAGACGAAGCGCCAAGATAAAACTGAAGGAGCAAAACATCAGCAGATTCACAGAATACGAGTTTGGAGTAACAGTTACAAGGGGAAGATAGTGGCGTTGTTAGATATGAAAGCAAGGAGAAGGTAGGCATAACGATTAGCATTATTAATGTGGATTGGGGGAGATGGTATATACAGTATCTTACTATGCTCATGGACAGTGACTTCAGGGAAGTAACTTGGTTGATCTTGGTTATAGTGTGGGTCTTGTAAAATTAATGTTTGTCATGTAATTTCAGATTAATAATTAATGAATTAGTAAAATCATATATGAATAAACATAAAGAAACAAATCTATAAATATATAAGCAGAATGCAGCAGCCCATTTTAAAAACGAAAATTGCACCCCTATGTTTCTCACTGAAGTATTGACAAAAGCCAAGCTTAACGTCCATCAGTATATGAGATGTAGAATATTATTCAGCCAAATGAGGAAAACAAATCTTACCATTTACAGCAACATGCATGGAACTTGTGGGTATTGTTCAGAGTGAAATAAGCCACGAAGAGAAAGTCAAGTGGAAATTGATGTCACTCAACTGTGGAGAATTTAAAAAAAAGAAAAATAGTGAAGGAACAAGACAGTAGCAGCTTCCATGAACTGAAGAGAGGACTAACGGTTACCAAAGGGAAAGTGACACAGGGGAATGGCTTGGAAGGGAGGAAAGTGAGGTAAAATGGGGCATTACGTGTAGCACACATGTGTGGGCAGGGTGTGGGCACTAGGAAGGTGGTGGAACAGCAAAGAAGAGCCGTGCTTCTACAGTGCAATACGGGGCTCATGGACAGTGACCCTTATGCTGTATATGGCGTGGATTTCATAATGTGGGTAGTGTAATTAAAATAATGTTGCTTAGGTAACTGGTATTGACGCCAAAATAAAAAGAAACACGCAGTGTCTTGGAACTCATTTCCATTTCTTCTGATGCTGTCAAGGTGCTCAGCACAAACCTTACCATAAATACACCCCGTGTAGGAGAGCAGGCACTGAAGTGGGAAACAAATTCTCTGAGCAGACATAATCTGTCTACATGAAAGAAGCCCACTGTGACATCATGGAATCTCCAGGCAACAGTGCTGTTCCTGCAAACGCCACTAGCAGATGGTGGGCAGAGCTCAGCCTTGCACAGCTGCACCATCATAGCAAACATAACTATTTCTGGCCTACATGTATAGGTAAAATGACGTCACTCATCATTGGAGTATAAGAACAAAGAAAAAACTGAAGGAGAAAAACAGCAGTGTCACAGAAGACAAGAACAGATTCACAGTTACCAAAGGGAAAGGGACAGAGATGGATGGTTGGGAATGGAGGGGAAAGGAGGTGGGGAAGAAAGTGTGCATTTCCGTTAGCATGTATAAGGTGGGAATGGGTGCACGTGGTGTGCTTACCAGCAGAGAAGACAATTAGCGATTCTTCGGTACATTGCTCTGGTGATGGAATTAACTGCAGGGGTGGATTGGGTGGAACGTAGTAAAGGGCGTCTAGTAAATACGTTACACATGTAATTGTAGATTAATGGTAAATCAACAAATCAATAATAAACTCTCAAAAAATCCATTTCAGAAGCCGAATTTAAAATGCATATACATCCAAGGGTTTATCAGCACTATTCATCGAAGCCCAGGTAAGTGTCCATCAGTAGATTAATGTGTAAACATGTTGTGGTACATTTCGACAGTTGCATATTAATCAGTCATAAGAAGAAAAAAAAGTCCTAACATTTGCAACAAGTCGGAAGGATCTGGATTGCATTTTACTCATGAAATAAGAGGTGAAGGAAGACAAGTGTCAAATGATTTGACCCATCTGTAGAGATGTAGAACCAAGAAAAACTGAAGAAGCATAACATCAGCATATTCACAGAACTGAATGTTGGACTAGGAGTTTACATAGGGAAAGGGTATGCTTTGGATAGGAGGGACTGGAGGCGGAGGGCGGAGTAAACAAAGTGTGCTATATGATTTCCAAGAATAGCGTGGGTGGGCATTACGGGGATTGCTGTACAAAACGGGGAACACAGGTAGTGATTCTACAGTATCTTACTGTGCTCACGGTGTGTGATTGTAATTGCGAATCCTGGGTTTCTTTGTGATTGGCAGGTTCTAGCACAAATAATTTTATTAATGTAATTGTACATTAATGAGATATTATTAAATGAACAAATGCAATAAAATAAATACAGAGTAACAGAATACAGCAGCACAGTTTAAACAAGACATGTGCTCACCTATGTTTATAACCACAGCACTAATAGTAGCAAAGTTCAGTAACAACGAAAAGATGAGGAGGGGGATATTATTCAGCCATATGAGGACAACAAATCCTACCATTTACAACAACATGTATGTAGATAGCAGAGAATTATGGTCAGTGAAATAAGCGATGGAGTGTCAGAAACATGGTAACTGATTTCACTCACTAGCAGAGTAATAAAAAATAGAAGAAAAGTGAAATAACCAAACTGAAAAAGCCACGGTGAAGAGAAGAATGGACTAGTGGTTACCAAAGGAAAGAGACTGGGCCGTTTGTGTTATAGTGGAGGGATAAGTAGGACAGGGGGTTAAAAACGGTGCAACTGAATATGTGCACATAGTGTTCGTTGAGTTACGTGGAGACCGGTACGTCACAGAGAAGACTAGTGATTCTACCTTATTTTACTGCACTGGAGGATAGTGAATGCAATGGGATATGTGGGGATATTTTGGTGATGGAAGTTGTAGTAAACAATGTTACTCATGTAATTGTGTATTAATGAGAAATAAGAAATACTCATAGATGGGTTCAGAGATTACAGTTGCAGATAGATGATAGATGATAGAGATAGATGATGACTATGATAGATGTGAGAGAGCAAGAAGATAGATTGTCAGGTGATAGATATATAGTGGAAAACAAAGTTGTATAGATAAGTAGATAGAATGCAGTAGCCCAATTTAAAAAAGGTATGTGCACCCCCTTGTTTATCGCAGCACAATTCACAGTACCCGATCCATCTCCATCAGAAGATGAATGGATAAAGAAGAAGTGGTATATATAAACAATTCATTGCCTTTCACCCATAAGAAGAGAACAATTCCTCCCATTTGTGACAACATGGATGAAAGAATTTGGTTTTATTTTCAATGAAATAAGACAGGAGGACAAGTATCATATGATATGACCAATCTGTGCAGATAGAGAAGCAGGAAAGAACTGAAGGTGCAAAATAGTGGCAGACACACAGAGCCCAAGAATGAACTAACAGTAACCAGAGGGGAAACGACTAATGTGGACATGGGAGAATGGAGGGATAACAGTGGGGAGAGAAAGGTTGCATTATGATTAGCACATATAATGTTTTTGTGGGTGCACGGTGAGGGCTGTACCAAACAGTGAAGACAGGCACTGAATCGACAGTACATTGCTCTGTTGATTTAAGTGACTGCAGTGGGGCATTGGGAAGAATTTCGAGACAGTTGGAGTCTTGAAAATCTCATGTTATACTTTTACGTATAGATTAATAATAAGTAAATGAAGAATAAATTAATTAAAGAATCCAATAAACCCAATGAATCTGCCCAGCTAATAAAGATATATATATCCCTATGTTAATCAGAGTACTATTCAAAGAAACCGAGCTTAATGGACATCAATAGATTAATGGGTAGAGAAGATGTGGTACATATACAGAAAGGAATATTACTCAGCCATCACAAGAAAACAAATCCTAGCATTTGCTGCAACATGGATGGCGCTAGAGCATATTAAGCTCAGTGAAATAAGTGAGGAAGAGAAAATAAGTATCAAATGATTTAACACATGCGTGGAGACGAAGCGCCAAGATAAAACTGAAGGAGCAAAACATCAGCAGATTCACAGAATACGAGTTTGGAGTAACAGTTACCAAGGGGAAGATAGTGGCGTTGTTAGATATGAAAGCAAGGAGAAGGTAGGCATAACGATTAGCATTATTAATGTGGATTGGGGGAGATGGTATATACAGTATCTTACTATGCTCATGGACAGTGACTTCAGGGAAGTAACTTGGTTGATCTTGGTTATAGTGTGGGTCTTGTAAAATTAATGTTTGTCATGTAATTTCAGATTAATAATTAATGAATTAGTAAAATCATATATGAATAAACATAAAGAAACCAATCTATAAATATATAAGCAGAATGCAGCAGCCCATTTTAAAAACGAAAATTGCACCCCTATGTTTCTCACTGAAGTATTGACAAAAGCCAAGCTTAACGTCCATCAGTATATGAGATGTAGAATATTATTCAGCCAAATGAGGAAAACAAATCTTACCATTTACAGCAACATGCATGGAACTTGTGGGTATTGTTCAGAGTGAAATAAGCCACGAAGAGAAAGTCAAGTGGAAATTGATGTCACTCAACTGTGGAGAATTTAAAAAAAAGAAAAATCGTGAAGGAACAAGACAGTAGCAGCTTCCATGAACTGAAGAGAGGACTAACGGTTACCAAAGGGAAAGTGACACAGGGGAATGGCTTGGAAGGGAGGAAAGTGAGGTAAAATGGGGCATTACGTGTAGCACACATGTGTGGGCAGGGTGTGGGCACTAGGAAGGTGGTGGAACAGCAAAGAAGAGCCGTGCTTCTACAGTGCAATACGGGGCTCATGGACAGTGACCCTTATGCTGTATATGGTGTGGATTTCATAATGTGGGTAGTGTAATTAAAATAATGTTGCTTAGGTAACTGGTATTGACGCCAAAATAAAAAGAAACACGCAGTGTCTTGGAACTCATTTCCATTTCTTCTGATGCTGTCAAGGTGCTCAGCACAAACCTTACCATAAATACACCCCGTGTAGGAGAGCAGGCACTGAAGTGGGAAACAAATTCTCTGAGCAGACATAATCTGTCTACATGAAAGAAGCCCACTGTGACATCATGGAATCTCCAGGCAACAGTGCTGTTCCTGCAAACGCCACTAGCAGATGGTGGGCAGAGCTCAGCCTTGCACAGCTGCACCATCATAGCAAACATAACTATTTCTGGCCTACATGTATAGGTAAAATGACGTCACTCATCATTGGAGTATAAGAACAAAGAAAAAACTGAAGGAGAAAAACAGCAGTGTCACAGAAGACAAGAACAGATTCACAGTTACCAAAGGGAAAGGGACAGAGATGGATGGTTGGGAATGGAGGGGAAAGGAGGTGGGGAAGAAAGTGTGCATTTCCGTTAGCATGTATAAGGTGGGAATGGGTGCACGTGGTGTGCTTACCAGCAGAGAAGACAATTAGCGATTCTTCGGTACATTGCTCTGGTGATGGAATTAACTGCAGGGGTGGATTGGGTGGAACGTAGTAAAGGGCGTCTAGTAAATACGTTACACATGTAATTGTAGATTAATGGTAAATCAACAAATCAATAATAAACTCTCAAAAAATCCATTTCAGAAGCCGAATTTAAAATGCATATACATCCAAGGGTTTATCAGCACTATTCATCGAAGCCCAGGTAAGTGTCCATCAGTAGATTAATGTGTAAACATGTTGTGGTACATTTCGACAGTTGCATATTAATCAGTCATAAGAAGAAAAAAAAGTCCTAACATTTGCAACAAGTCGGAAGGATCTGGATTGCATTTTACTCATGAAATAAGAGGTGAAGGAAGACAAGTGTCAAATGATTTGACCCATCTGTAGAGATGTAGAACCAAGAAAAACTGAAGAAGCATAACATCAGCATATTCACAGAACTGAATGTTGGACTAGGAGTTTACATAGGGAAAGGGTATGCTTTGGATAGGAGGGACTGGAGGCGGAGGGCGGAGTAAACAAAGTGTGCTATATGATTTCCAAGAATAGCGTGGGTGGGCATTACGGGGATTGCTGTACAAAACGGGGAACACAGGTAGTGATTCTACAGTATCTTACTGTGCTCACGGTGTGTGATTGTAATTGCGAATCCTGGGTTTCTTTGTGATTGGCAGGTTCTAGCACAAATAATTTTATTAATGTAATTGTACATTAATGAGATATTATTAAATGAACAAATGCAATAAAATAAATACAGAGTAACAGAATACAGCAGCACAGTTTAAACAAGACATGTGCTCACCTATGTTTATAACCACAGCACTAATAGTAGCAAAGTTCAGTAACAACGAAAAGATGAGGAGGGGGATATTATTCAGCCATATGAGGACAACAAATCCTACCATTTACAACAACATGTATGTAGATAGCAGAGAATTATGGTCAGTGAAATAAGCGATGGAGTGTCAGAAACATGGTAACTGATTTCACTCACTAGCAGAGTAATAAAAAATAGAAGAAAAGTGAAATAACCAAACTGAAAAAGCCACGGTGAAGAGAAGAATGGACTAGTGGTTACCAAAGGAAAGAGACTGGGCCGTTTGTGTTATAGTGGAGGGATAAGTAGGACAGGGGGTTAAAAACGGTGCAACTGAATATGTGCACATAGTGTTCGTTGAGTTACGTGGAGACCGGTACGTCACAGAGAAGACTAGTGATTCTACCTTATTTTACTGCACTGGAGGATAGTGAATGCAATGGGATATGTGGGGATATTTTGGTGATGGAAGTTGTAGTAAACAATGTTACTCATGTAATTGTGTATTAATGAGAAATAAGAAATACTCATAGATGGGTTCAGAGATTACAGTTGCAGATAGATGATAGATGATAGAGATAGATGATGACTATGATAGATGTGAGAGAGCAAGAAGATAGATTGTCAGGTGATAGATATATAGTGGAAAACAAAGTTGTATAGATAAGTAGATAGAATGCAGTAGCCCAATTTAAAAAAGGTATGTGCACCCCCTTGTTTATCGCAGCACAATTCACAGTACCCGATCCATCTCCATCAGAAGATGAATGGATAAAGAAGAAGTGGTATATATAAACAATTCATTGCCTTTCACCCATAAGAAGAGAACAATTCCTCCCATTTGTGACAACATGGATGAAAGAATTTGGTTTTATTTTCAATGAAATAAGACAGGAGGACAAGTATCATATGATATGACCAATCTGTGCAGATAGAGAAGCAGGAAAGAACTGAAGGTGCAAAATAGTGGCAGACACACAGAGCCCAAGAATGAACTAACAGTAACCAGAGGGGAAACGACTAATGTGGACATGGGAGAATGGAGGGATAACAGTGGGGAGAGAAAGGTTGCATTATGATTAGCACATATAATGTTTTTGTGGGTGCACGGTGAGGGCTGTACCAAACAGTGAAGACAGGCACTGAATCGACAGTACATTGCTCTGTTGATTTAAGTGACTGCAGTGGGGCATTGGGAAGAATTTCGAGACAGTTGGAGTCTTGAAAATCTCATGTTATACTTTTACGTATAGATTAATAATAAGTAAATGAAGAATAAATTAATTAAAGAATCCAATAAACCCAATGAATCTGCCCAGCTAATAAAGATATATATATCCCTATGTTAATCAGAGTACTATTCAAAGAAACCGAGCTTAATGGACATCAATAGATTAATGGGTAGAGAAGATGTGGTACATATACAGAAAGGAATATTACTCAGCCATCACAAGAAAACAAATCCTAGCATTTGCTGCAACATGGATGGCGCTAGAGCATATTAAGCTCAGTGAAATAAGTGAGGAAGAGAAAATAAGTATCAAATGATTTAACACATGCGTGGAGACGAAGCGCCAAGATAAAACTGAAGGAGCAAAACATCAGCAGATTCACAGAATACGAGTTTGGAGTAACAGTTACCAAGGGGAAGATAGTGGCGTTGTTAGATATGAAAGCAAGGAGAAGGTAGGCATAACGATTAGCATTATTAATGTGGATTGGGGGAGATGGTATATACAGTATCTTACTATGCTCATGGACAGTGACTTCAGGGAAGTAACTTGGTTGATCTTGGTTATAGTGTGGGTCTTGTAAAATTAATGTTTGTCATGTAATTTCAGATTAATAATTAATGAATTAGTAAAATCATATATGAATAAACATAAAGAAACCAATCTATAAATATATAAGCAGAATGCAGCAGCCCATTTTAAAAACGAAAATTGCACCCCTATGTTTCTCACTGAAGTATTGACAAAAGCCAAGCTTAACGTCCATCAGTATATGAGATGTAGAATATTATTCAGCCAAATGAGGAAAACAAATCTTACCATTTACAGCAACATGCATGGAACTTGTGGGTATTGTTCAGAGTGAAATAAGCCACGAAGAGAAAGTCAAGTGGAAATTGATGTCACTCAACTGTGGAGAATTTAAAAAAAAGAAAAATCGTGAAGGAACAAGACAGTAGCAGCTTCCATGAACTGAAGAGAGGACTAACGGTTACCAAAGGGAAAGTGACACAGGGGAATGGCTTGGAAGGGAGGAAAGTGAGGTAAAATGGGGCATTACGTGTAGCACACATGTGTGGGCAGGGTGTGGGCACTAGGAAGGTGGTGGAACAGCAAAGAAGAGCCGTGCTTCTACAGTGCAATACGGGGCTCATGGACAGTGACCCTTATGCTGTATATGGTGTGGATTTCATAATGTGGGTAGTGTAATTAAAATAATGTTGCTTAGGCAACTGGTATTGATGCCAAAATAAAAAGAAACACGCAGTGTCTTGTAACTCATTTCCATTTCTTCTGATGCTGTCAAGGTGCTCAGCACAAACCTTACCATAAATACACCCCGTGTAGGAGAGCAGGCACTGAAGTGGGAAACAAATTCTCTGAGCAGACATAATCTGTCTACATGAAAGAAGCCCACTGTGACATCATGGAATCTCCAGGCAACAGTGCTGTTCCTGCAAACGCCACTAGCAGATGGTGGGCAGAGCTCAGCCTTGCACAGCTGCACCATCATAGCAAACATAACTATTTCTGGCCTACATGTATAGGTAAAATGACGTCACTCATCATTGGAGTATAAGAACAAAGAAAAAACTGAAGGAGAAAAACAGCAGTGTCACAGAAGACAAGAACAGATTCACAGTTACCAAAGGGAAAGGGACAGAGATGGATGGTTGGGAATGGAGGGGAAAGGAGGTGGGGAAGAAAGTGTGCATTTCCGTTAGCATGTATAAGGTGGGAATGGGTGCACGTGGTGTGCTTACCAGCAGAGAAGACAATTAGCGATTCTTCGGTACATTGCTCTGGTGATGGAATTAACTGCAGGGGTGGATTGGGTGGAACGTAGTAAAGGGCGTCTAGTAAATACGTTACACATGTAATTGTAGATTAATGGTAAATCAACAAATCAATAATAAACTCTCAAAAAATCCATTTCAGAAGCCGAATTTAAAATGCATATACATCCAAGGGTTTATCAGCACTATTCATCGAAGCCCAGGTAAGTGTCCATCAGTAGATTAATGTGTAAACATGTTGTGGTACATTTCGACAGTTGCATATTAATCAGTCATAAGAAGAAAAAAAAGTCCTAACATTTGCAACAAGTCGGAAGGATCTGGATTGCATTTTACTCATGAAATAAGAGGTGAAGGAAGACAAGTGTCAAATGATTTGACCCATCTGTAGAGATGTAGAACCAAGAAAAACTGAAGAAGCATAACATCAGCATATTCACAGAACTGAATGTTGGACTAGGAGTATACATAGGGAAAGGGTATGCTTTGGATAGGAGGGACTGGAGGCGGAGGGCGGAGTAAACAAAGTGTGCTATATGATTTCCAAGAATAGCGTGGGTGGGCATTACGGGGATTGCTGTACAAAACGGGGAACACAGGTAGTGATTCTACAGTATCTTACTGTGCTCACGGTGTGTGATTGTAATTGCGAATCCTGGGTTTCTTTGTGATTGGAAGGTTCTAGCACAAATAATTTTATTAATGTAATTGTACATTAATGAGATATTATTAAATGAACAAATGCAATAAAATAAATACAGAGTAACAGAATACAGCAGCACAGTTTAAACAAGACATGTGCTCACCTATGTTTATAACCACAGCACTAATAGTAGCAAAGTTCACTAACCACGAGAAGATGAGGAGAGGGATATTATTCAGCCATATGAGGACAACAAATCCTACCATTTACAACAACATGTATGTAGATAGCAGAGAATTATGGTCAGTGAAATAAGCGATGGAGTGTCAAAAACATGGTAACTGATTTCACTCACTAGCAGAGTAATAAAAAATAGAAGAAAAGTGAAATAACCAAACTGAAGAAGCCACGCTGAAGAGAAGAATGGACTAGTGGTTACCAAAGGAAAGAGACTGGGCCGTTTGTGTTATAGTGGAGGGATAAGAAGGACAGGGGGTTAAAAACGGTGCAATTGAATAAGTGTACATAGTGTTCGTTGAGTTACGTGGAGACCGGTACGTCAAAGAGAAGACTAGTGATTCTACCTTATTTTACTGCACTGGAGGATAGTGAATGCAATGGGATATGTGGGGATATTTTGGTGATGGAAGTTGTAGTAAACAATGTTACTCATGTAATTGTGTTTTAATGAGAAATAAGAAATACTCATAGATGGGTTCAGAGATTACAGTTGCAGATAGATGATAGATGATAGAGATAGATGATGACTATGATAGATGTGAGATAGCAAGAAGATAGATTGTCAGATGATAGATATATAGTGGAAAACAAAGTTGTATAGATAAGTAGATAGAATGCAGTAGCCCAATTTAAAAAAGGTATGTGCACACCCTTGTTTATCGCAGCACAATTCACAGTACCCGATCCATCTCCATCAGAAAATGAATGGATAAAGAAGAACTGGTATATATAAACAATTCATTGCCTTTCACCCATAAGAAGAGAACAATTCCTCCCATTTGTGACAACATGGATGAAAGAATTTGGTTTTATTTTCAATGAAATAAGACAGGAGGACAAGTATCATATGATATGACCAATCTGTGCAGATAGAGAAGCAGGAAAGAACTGAAGGTGCAAAATAGTGGCAGACACACAGAGCCCAAGAATGAACTAACAGTTACCAGAGGGGAAACGACTAATGTGGACATGGGAGAATGGAGGGATAACAGTGGGGAGAGAAAGGATGCATTATGATTAGCACATATATTGTTTATGTGGGTGCACGGTGAGGGCTGAACCAAACAGTGAACACAGGCAGTGAATCGACAGTACATTGCTCTGTTGATGGAAGTGACTGCAGTGGGGCATTGGGAAGAATTTCGAGACAGTTGGAGTCTAGAAAATCTCATGTTATGCTTTTACGTATAGATTAATAATAAGTAAATAAAGAATAAATTAATTAAAGAACCCAATAAAACCAATGAATCTGCCCAGCTAATAAAGATATATATATCCCTATGTTAATCAGAGTACTATTCAAATAAACCGAGCTTAATGGACATCAATAGATTAATGGGTATAGAAGATGTGGTACATATACAGAAAGGAATATTACTCAGCCATCATAAGAAAACAAATCCTAGCATTTGCTGCAACATGGATGGCGCTAGAGCATATTAAGCTCAGTGAAATAAGTGAGGAAGAGAAAATAAATATCAAATGATTTAAAACATGCGTGGAGACGAAGCGCCAAGATAAAACTGAAGGAGCAAAACATCAGCAGATTCACAGAATACGAGTTTGGAGTAACAGTTACCAAGGGGAAGATAGTGGCGTTGTTAGATATGAAAGCAAGGAGAAGGTAGGCATAACGATTAGCATTATTAAAGTGGATTGGGGGAGATGGTATATACAGTATCTTACTATGCTCATGGACAGTGACTTCAGGGAAGTAACTGGGTTGATCTTGGTTATAGTGTGGGTCTTGTAAAATTAATGTTTTTCAGGTAGTTTTAGATTAATAATTAATGAATCAGTAAAGGCATATATGAATAAACATAAAGAAACAAATCTATAAATATATAAGCAGAATGCAGCAGCCCATTTTAAAAACGAAAATTGCACCCCTATGTTTCTCACTGAAGTATTGACAAAAGCCAAGCTTAACGTCCATCAGTATATGAGATGTAGAATATTATTCAGCCAAATGAGGAAAACAAATCTTACCATTTACAGCAACATGCATGGAACTTGTGGGTATTGTTCAGAGTGAAATAAGCCACGAAGAGAAAGTCAAGTGGAAATTGATGTCACTCAACTGTGGAGAATTTAAAAAAAAGAAAAATAGTGAAGGAACAAGACAGTAGCAGCTTCCATGAACTGAAGAGAGGACTAACGGTTACCAAAGGGAAAGTGACACAGGGGAATGGCTTGGAAGGGAGGAAAGTGAGGTAAAATGGGGCATTACGTGTAGCACACATGTGTGGGCAGGGTGTGGGCACTAGGAAGGTGGTGGAACAGCAAAGAAGAGCCGTGCTTCTACAGTGCAATACGGGGCTCATGGACAGTGACCCTTATGCTGTATATGGTGTGGATTTCATAATGTGGGTAGTGTAATTAAAATAATGTTGCTTAGGTAACTGGTATTGATGCCAAAATAAAAAGAAACACGCATTGTCTTGGAACTCATTTCCATTTCCTCTGATGCTGTCAAGGTGCTCAGCACAAACCTTACCATAAATACACCCCGTGTAGGAGAGCAGGCACTGAAGTGGGAAACAAATTCTCTGAGCAGACATAATCTGTCTACATGAAAGAAGCCCACTGTGACATCATGGAATCTCCAGGCAACAGTGCTGTTCCTGCAAACGCCACTAGCAGATGGTGGGCAGAGCTCAGCCTTGCACAGCTGCACCATCATAGCAAACATAACTATTTCTGGCCTACATGTATAGGTAAAATGACGTCACTCATCATTGGAGTATAAGAACAAAGAAAAAACTGAAGGAGAAAATCAGCAGTGTCACAGAAGACAAGAACAGATTCACAGTTACCAAAGGGAAAGGGACAGAGATGGATGGTTGGGAATGGAGGGGAAAGGAGGTGGGGAAGAAAGTGTGCATTTCCGTTAGCATGTATAAGGTGGGAATGGGTGCACGTGGTGTGCTGACCAGCAGAAAAGACAATTAGCGATTGTACGGTACATTGCTCTGGTGATGGAATTAACTGCAGGGGTGGATTGGGTGGAACGTAGTAAAGGGCGTCTAGTAAATACGTTACACATGTAATTGTAGATTAATGGTAAATCAACAAATCAATAATAAACTCTCAAAAAATCCATTTCAGAAGCCGAATTTAAAATGCATATACATCCAAGGGTTTATCAGCACTATTCATCGAAGCCCAGGTAAGTGTCCATCAGTAGATTAATGTGTAAACATGTTGTGGTACATTTCGACAGTTGCATATTAATCAGTCATAAGAAGAAAAAAAAGTCCTAACATTTGCAACAAGTCGGAAGGATCTGGATTGCATTTTACTCATGAAATAAGAGGTGAAGGAAGACAAGTGTCAAATGATTTGACCCATCTGTAGAGATGTAGAACCAAGAAAAACTGAAGAAGCATAACATCAGCATATTCACAGAACTGAATGTTGGACTAGGAGTTTACATAGGGAAAGGGTATGCTTTGGATAGGAGGGATTGGAGGCGGAGGGCGGAGTAAACAAAGTGTGCTATATGATTTCCAAGAATAGCGTGGGTGGGCATTACGGGGATTGTTGTACAAAACGGGGAACACAGGTAGTGATTCTACAGTATCTTACTGTGCTCACGGTGTGTGATTGTAATTGCGAATCCTGGGTTTCTTTGTGATTGGCAGGTTCTAGCACAAATAATTTTATTAATGTAATTGTACATTAATGAGATATTATTAAATGAACAAATGCAATAAAATAAATACAGAGTAACAGAATACAGCAGCACAGTTTAAACAACACATGTGCTCACCTATGTTTATAACCACAGCACTAATAGTAGCAAAGTTCAGTAACCACGAGAAGATGAGGAGAGGGATATTATTCAGCCATATGAGGAAAACAAATCCTACCATTTACAACAACATGTATGTAGATAGCAGAGAATTATGGTCAGTGAAATAAGCGATGGAGTGTCAGAAACATGGTAACTGATTTCACTCACTAGCAGAGTAATAAAAAATAGAAGAAAAGTGAAATAACCAAACTGAAGAAGCCACGCTGAAGAGAAGAATGGACTAGTGGTTACTAAAGGAAAGAGACTGGGCCGTTTGTGTTATAGTGGAGGGATAAGTAGGACAGGGGGTTAAAAACGGTGCAATTGAATAAGTGTACATAGTGTTCGTTGAGTTACGTGGAGACCGGTATGTCACAGAGAAGACTAGTGATTCTACCTTATTTTACTGCACTGGAGGATAGTGAATGCAATGGGATATGTGGTGATATTTTGGTGATGGAAGTTGTAGTAAACAATGTTACTCATGTAATTGTGTATTAATGAGAAATAAGAAATACTCATAGATGGGTTCAGAGATTACAGTTGCAGATAGGTGATAGATGATAGAGATAGATGATGACTATGATAGATGTGAGAGAGCAAGAAGATAGATTGTCAGGTGATAGATATATAGTGGAAAACAAAGTTGTATAGATAAGTAGATAGAATGCAGTAGCCCAATTTAAAAAAGTTATGTGCACCCCCTTGTTTATCGCAGCACAATTCACAGTACCCGATCCATCTCCATCAGAAGATGAATGGATAAAGAAGAACTGGTATATATAAACAATTCATTGCCTTTCACCCATAAGAAGAGAACAATTCCTCCCATTTGTGACAACATGGATTAAAGAATTTGGTTTTATTTTCAATGAAATAAGACAGGAGGACAAGTATCATATGATATGACCAATCTGTGCAGATAGAGAAGCAGGAAAGAACTGAAGGTGCAAAATAGTGGCAGACACACAGAGCCCAAGAATGAACTAACAGTTACCAGAGGGGAAACGACTAATGTGGACATGGGAGAATGGAGGGATAACAGTGGGGAGAGAAAGGATGCATTATGATTAGCACATATATTGTTTATGTGGTTGCACGGTGAGGGCTGAACCAAACAGTGAACACAGGCAGTGAATCGACAGTACATTGCTCTGTTGATGGAAGTGACTGCAGTGGGGCATTGGGAAGAATTTCGAGACAGTTGGAGTCTAGAAAATCTCATGTTATGCTTTTACGTATAGATTAATAATAAGTAAATAAAGAATAAATTAATTAAAGAACCCAATAAAACCAATGAATCTGCCCAGCTAATAAAGATATATATATCCCTATGTTAATCAGAGTACTATTCAAATAAACCGAGCTTAATGGACATCAATAGATTAATGGGTATAGAAGATGTGGTACATATACAGAAAGGAATATTACTCAGCCATCATAAGAAAACAAATCCTAGCATTTGCTGCAACATGGATGGCGCTAGAGCATATTAAGCTCAGTGAAATAAGTGAGGAAGAGAAAATAAATATCAAATGATTTAACACATGCGTGGAGACGAAGCGCCAAGATAAAACTGAAGGAGCAAAACATCAGCAGATTCACAGAATACGAGTTTGGAGTAACAGTTACAAGGGGAAGATAGTGGCGTTGTTAGATATGAAAGCAAGGAGAAGGTAGGCATAACGATTAGCATTATTAATGTGGATTGGGGGAGATGGTATATACAGTATCTTACTATGCTCATGGACAGTGACTTCAGGGAAGTAACTTGGTTGATCTTGGTTATAGTGTGGGTCTTGTAAAATTAATGTTTGTCATGTAATTTCAGATTAATAATTAATGAATTAGTAAAATCATATATGAATAAACATAAAGAAACCAATCTATAAATATATAAGCAGAATGCAGCAGCCCATTTTAAAAACGAAAATTGCACCCCTATGTTTCTCACTGAAGTATTGACAAAAGCCAAGCTTAACGTCCATCAGTATATGAGATGTAGAATATTATTCAGCCAAATGAGGAAAACAAATCTTACCATTTACAGCAACATGCATGGAACTTGTGGGTATTGTTCAGAGTGAAATAAGCCACGAAGAGAAAGTCAAGTGGAAATTGATGTCACTCAACTGTGGAGAATTTAAAAAAAAGAAAAATCGTGAAGGAACAAGACAGTAGCAGCTTCCATGAACTGAAGAGAGGACTAACGGTTACCAAAGGGAAAGTGACACAGGGGAATGGCTTGGAAGGGAGGAAAGTGAGGTAAAATGGGGCATTACGTGTAGCACACATGTGTGGGCAGGGTGTGGGCACTAGGAAGGTGGTGGAACAGCAAAGAAGAGCCGTGCTTCTACAGTGCAATACGGGGCTCATGGACAGTGACCCTTATGCTGTATATGGCGTGGATTTCATAATGTGGGTAGTGTAATTAAAATAATGTTGCTTAGGTAACTGGTATTGACGCCAAAATAAAAAGAAACACGCAGTGTCTTGGAACTCATTTCCATTTCTTCTGATGCTGTCAAGGTGCTCAGCACAAACCTTACCATAAATACACCCCGTGTAGGAGAGCAGGCACTGAAGTGGGAAACAAATTCTCTGAGCAGACATAATCTGTCTACATGAAAGAAGCCCACTGTGACATCATGGAATCTCCAGGCAACAGTGCTGTTCCTGCAAACGCCACTAGCAGATGGTGGGCAGAGCTCAGCCTTGCACAGCTGCACCATCATAGCAAACATAACTATTTCTGGCCTACATGTATAGGTAAAATGACGTCACTCATCATTGGAGTATAAGAACAAAGAAAAAACTGAAGGAGAAAAACAGCAGTGTCACAGAAGACAAGAACAGATTCACAGTTACCAAAGGGAAAGGGACAGAGATGGATGGTTGGGAATGGAGGGGAAAGGAGGTGGGGAAGAAAGTGTGCATTTCCGTTAGCATGTATAAGGTGGGAATGGGTGCACGTGGTGTGCTTACCAGCAGAGAAGACAATTAGCGATTCTTCGGTACATTGCTCTGGTGATGGAATTAACTGCAGGGGTGGATTGGGTGGAACGTAGTAAAGGGCGTCTAGTAAATACGTTACACATGTAATTGTAGATTAATGGTAAATCAACAAATCAATAATAAACTCTCAAAAAATCCATTTCAGAAGCCGAATTTAAAATGCATATACATCCAAGGGTTTATCAGCACTATTCATCGAAGCCCAGGTAAGTGTCCATCAGTAGATTAATGTGTAAACATGTTGTGGTACATTTCGACAGTTGCATATTAATCAGTCATAAGAAGAAAAAAAAGTCCTAACATTTGCAACAAGTCGGAAGGATCTGGATTGCATTTTACTCATGAAATAAGAGGTGAAGGAAGACAAGTGTCAAATGATTTGACCCATCTGTAGAGATGTAGAACCAAGAAAAACTGAAGAAGCATAACATCAGCATATTCACAGAACTGAATGTTGGACTAGGAGTATACATAGGGAAAGGGTATGCTTTGGATAGGAGGGACTGGAGGCGGAGGGCGGAGTAAACAAAGTGTGCTATATGATTTCCAAGAATAGCGTGGGTGGGCATTACGGGGATTGCTGTACAAAACGGGGAACACAGGTAGTGATTCTACAGTATCTTACTGTGCTCACGGTGTGTGATTGTAATTGCGAATCCTGGGTTTCTTTGTGATTGGAAGGTTCTAGCACAAATAATTTTATTAATGTAATTGTACATTAATGAGATATTATTAAATGAACAAATGCAATAAAATAAATACAGAGTAACAGAATACAGCAGCACAGTTTAAACAAGACATGTGCTCACCTATGTTTATAACCACAGCACTAATAGTAGCAAAGTTCAGTAACCACGAGAAGATGAGGAGAGGGATATTATTCAGCCATATGAGGACAACAAATCCTACCATTTACAACAACATGTATGTAGATAGCAGAGAATTATGGTCAGTGAAATAAGCGATGGAGTGTCAAAAACATGGTAACTGATTTCACTCACTAGCAGAGTAATAAAAAATAGAAGAAAAGTGAAATAACCAAACTGAAGAAGCCACGCTGAAGAGAAGAATGGACTAGTGGTTACCAAAGGAAAGAGACTGGGCCGTTTGTGTTATAGTGGAGGGATAAGAAGGACAGGGGGTTAAAAACGGTGCAATTGAATAAGTGTACATAGTGTTCGTTGAGTTACGTGGAGACCGGTACGTCAAAGAGAAGACTAGTGATTCTACCTTATTTTACTGCACTGGAGGATAGTGAATGCAATGGGATATGTGGGGATATTTTGGTGATGGAAGTTGTAGTAAACAATGTTACTCATGTAATTGTGTTTTAATGAGAAATAAGAAATACTCATAGATGGGTTCAGAGATTACAGTTGCAGATAGATGATAGATGATAGAGATAGATGATGACTATGATAGATGTGAGATAGCAAGAAGATAGATTGTCAGATGATAGATATATAGTGGAAAACAAAGTTGTATAGATAAGTAGATAGAATGCAGTAGCCCAATTTAAAAAAGGTATGTGCACACCCTTGTTTATCGCAGCACAATTCACAGTACCCGATCCATCTCCATCAGAAAATGAATGGATAAAGAAGAACTGGTATATATAAACAATTCATTGCCTTTCACCCATAAGAAGAGAACAATTCCTCCCATTTGTGACAACATGGATGAAAGAATTTGGTTTTATTTTCAATGAAATAAGACAGGAGGACAAGTATCATATGATATGACCAATCTGTGCAGATAGAGAAGCAGGAAAGAACTGAAGGTGCAAAATAGTGGCAGACACACAGAGCCCAAGAATGAACTAACAGTTACCAGAGGGGAAACGACTAATGTGGACATGGGAGAATGGAGGGATAACAGTGGGGAGAGAAAGGATGCATTATGATTAGCACATATATTGTTTATGTGGGTGCACGGTGAGGGCTGAACCAAACAGTGAACACAGGCAGTGAATCGACAGTACATTGCTCTGTTGATGGAAGTGACTGCAGTGGGGCATTGGGAAGAATTTCGAGACAGTTGGAGTCTAGAAAATCTCATGTTATGCTTTTACGTATAGATTAATAATAAGTAAATAAAGAATAAATTAATTAAAGAACCCAATAAAACCAATGAATCTGCCCAGCTAATAAAGATATATATATCCCTATGTTAATCAGAGTACTATTCAAATAAACCGAGCTTAATGGACATCAATAGATTAATGGGTATAGAAGATGTGGTACATATACAGAAAGGAATATTACTCAGCCATCATAAGAAAACAAATCCTAGCATTTGCTGCAACATGGATGGCGCTAGAGCATATTAAGCTCAGTGAAATAAGTGAGGAAGAGAAAATAAATATCAAATGATTTAACACATGCGTGGAGACGAAGCGCCAAGATAAAACTGAAGGAGCAAAACATCAGCAGATTCACAGAATACGAGTTTGGAGTAACAGTTACCAAGGGGAAGATAGTGGCGTTGTTAGATATGAAAGCAAGGAGAAGGTAGGCATAACGATTAGCATTATTAAAGTGGATTGGGGGAGATGGTATATACAGTATCTTACTATGCTCATGGACAGTGACTTCAGGGAAGTAACTGGGTTGATCTTGGTTATAGTGTGGGTCTTGTAAAATTAATGTTTTTCAGGTAGTTTTAGATTAATAATTAATGAATCAGTAAAGGCATATATGAATAAACATAAAGAAACAAATCTATAAATATATAAGCAGAATGCAGCAGCCCATTTTAAAAACGAAAATTGCACCCCTATGTTTCTCACTGAAGTATTGACAAAAGCCAAGCTTAACGTCCATCAGTATATGAGATGTAGAATATTATTCAGCCAAATGAGGAAAACAAATCTTACCATTTACAGCAACATGCATGGAACTTGTGGGTATTGTTCAGAGTGAAATAAGCCACGAAGAGAAAGTCAAGTGGAAATTGATGTCACTCAACTGTGGAGAATTTAAAAAAAAGAAAAATAGTGAAGGAACAAGACAGTAGCAGCTTCCATGAACTGAAGAGAGGACTAACGGTTACCAAAGGGAAAGTGACACAGGGGAATGGCTTGGAAGGGAGGAAAGTGAGGTAAAATGGGGCATTACGTGTAGCACACATGTGTGGGCAGGGTGTGGGCACTAGGAAGGTGGTGGAACAGCAAAGAAGAGCCGTGCTTCTACAGTGCAATACGGGGCTCATGGACAGTGACCCTTATGCTGTATATGGTGTGGATTTCATAATGTGGGTAGTGTAATTAAAATAATGTTGCTTAGGTAACTGGTATTGATGCCAAAATAAAAAGAAACACGCATTGTCTTGGAACTCATTTCCATTTCCTCTGATGCTGTCAAGGTGCTCAGCACAAACCTTACCATAAATACACCCCGTGTAGGAGAGCAGGCACTGAAGTGGGAAACAAATTCTCTGAGCAGACATAATCTGTCTACATGAAAGAAGCCCACTGTGACATCATGGAATCTCCAGGCAACAGTGCTGTTCCTGCAAACGCCACTAGCAGATGGTGGGCAGAGCTCAGCCTTGCACAGCTGCACCATCATAGCAAACATAACTATTTCTGGCCTACATGTATAGGTAAAATGACGTCACTCATCATTGGAGTATAAGAACAAAGAAAAAACTGAAGGAGAAAATCAGCAGTGTCACAGAAGACAAGAACAGATTCACAGTTACCATAGGGAAAGAGACAGAGATGGATGGTTGGGAATGGAGGGGAAAGGAGGTGGGGAAGAAAGTGTGCATTTCCGTTAGCATGTATAAGGTGGGAATGGGTGCACGTGGTGTGCTGACCAGCAGAAAAGACAATTAGCGATTGTACGGTACATTGCTCTGGTGATGGAATTAACTGCAGGGGTGGATTGGGTGGAACGTAGTAAAGGGCGTCTAGTAAATACGTTACACATGTAATTGTAGATTAATGGTAAATCAACAAATCAATAATAAACTCTCAAAAAATCCATTTCAGAAGCCGAATTTAAAATGCATATACATCCAAGGGTTTATCAGCACTATTCATCGAAGCCCAGGTAAGTGTCCATCAGTAGATTAATGTGTAAACATGTTGTGGTACATTTCGACAGTTGCATATTAATCAGTCATAAGAAGAAAAAAAAGTCCTAACATTTGCAACAAGTCGGAAGGATCTGGATTGCATTTTACTCATGAAATAAGAGGTGAAGGAAGACAAGTGTCAAATGATTTGACCCATCTGTAGAGATGTAGAACCAAGAAAAACTGAAGAAGCATAACATCAGCATATTCACAGAACTGAATGTTGGACTAGGAGTTTACATAGGGAAAGGGTATGCTTTGGATAGGAGGGATTGGAGGCGGAGGGCGGAGTAAACAAAGTGTGCTATATGATTTCCAAGAATAGCGTGGGTGGGCATTACGGGGATTGTTGTACAAAACGGGGAACACAGGTAGTGATTCTACAGTATCTTACTGTGCTCACGGTGTGTGATTGTAATTGCGAATCCTGGGTTTCTTTGTGATTGGCAGGTTCTAGCACAAATAATTTTATTAATGTAATTGTACATTAATGAGATATTATTAAATGAACAAATGCAATAAAATAAATACAGAGTAACAGAATACAGCAGCACAGTTTAAACAACACATGTGCTCACCTATGTTTATAACCACAGCACTAATAGTAGCAAAGTTCAGTAACCACGAGAAGATGAGGAGAGGGATATTATTCAGCCATATGAGGAAAACAAATCCTACCATTTACAACAACATGTATGTAGATAGCAGAGAATTATGGTCAGTGAAATAAGCGATGGAGTGTCAGAAACATGGTAACTGATTTCACTCACTAGCAGAGTAATAAAAAATAGAAGAAAAGTGAAATAACCAAACTGAAGAAGCCACGCTGAAGAGAAGAATGGACTAGTGGTTACTAAAGGAAAGAGACTGGGCCGTTTGTGTTATAGTGGAGGGATAAGTAGGACAGGGGGTTAAAAACGGTGCAATTGAATAAGTGTACATAGTGTTCGTTGAGTTACGTGGAGACCGGTATGTCACAGAGAAGACTAGTGATTCTACCTTATTTTACTGCACTGGAGGATAGTGAATGCAATGGGATATGTGGTGATATTTTGGTGATGGAAGTTGTAGTAAACAATGTTACTCATGTAATTGTGTATTAATGAGAAATAAGAAATACTCATAGATGGGTTCAGAGATTACAGTTGCAGATAGGTGATAGATGATAGAGATAGATGATGACTATGATAGATGTGAGAGAGCAAGAAGATAGATTGTCAGGTGATAGATATATAGTGGAAAACAAAGTTGTATAGATAAGTAGATAGAATGCAGTAGCCCAATTTAAAAAAGTTATGTGCACCCCCTTGTTTATCGCAGCACAATTCACAGTACCCGATCCATCTCCATCAGAAGATGAATGGATAAAGAAGAACTGGTATATATAAACAATTCATTGCCTTTCACCCATAAGAAGAGAACAATTCCTCCCATTTGTGACAACATGGATTAAAGAATTTGGTTTTATTTTCAATGAAATAAGACAGGAGGACAAGTATCATATGATATGACCAATCTGTGCAGATAGAGAAGCAGGAAAGAACTGAAGGTGCAAAATAGTGGCAGACACACAGAGCCCAAGAATGAACTAACAGTTACCAGAGGGGAAACGACTAATGTGGACATGGGAGAATGGAGGGATAACAGTGGGGAGAGAAAGGATGCATTATGATTAGCACATATATTGTTTATGTGGGTGCACGGTGAGGGCTGAACCAAACAGTGAACACAGGCAGTGAATCGACAGTACATTGCTCTGTTGATGGAAGTGACTGCAGTGGGGCATTGGGAAGAATTTCGAGACAGTTGGAGTCTAGAAAATCTCATGTTATGCTTTTACGTATAGATTAATAATAAGTAAATAAAGAATAAATTAATTAAAGAACCCAATAAAACCAATGAATCTGCCCAGCTAATAAAGATATATATATCCCTATGTTAATCAGAGTACTATTCAAATAAACCGAGCTTAATGGACATCAATAGATTAATGGGTATAGAAGATGTGGTACATATACAGAAAGGAATATTACTCAGCCATCATAAGAAAACAAATCCTAGCATTTGCTGCAACATGGATGGCGCTAGAGCATATTAAGCTCAGTGAAATAAGTGAGGAAGAGAAAATAAATATCAAATGATTTAACACATGCGTGGAGACGAAGCGCCAAGATAAAACTGAAGGAGCAAAACATCAGCAGATTCACAGAATACGAGTTTGGAGTAACAGTTACAAGGGGAAGATAGTGGCGTTGTTAGATATGAAAGCAAGGAGAAGGTAGGCATAACGATTAGCATTATTAATGTGGATTGGGGGAGATGGTATATACAGTATCTTACTATGCTCATGGACAGTGACTTCAGGGAAGTAACTTGGTTGATCTTGGTTATAGTGTGGGTCTTGTAAAATTAATGTTTGTCATGTAATTTCAGATTAATAATTAATGAATTAGTAAAATCATATATGAATAAACATAAAGAAACAAATCTATAAATATATAAGCAGAATGCAGCAGCCCATTTTAAAAACGAAAATTGCACCCCTATGTTTCTCACTGAAGTATTGACAAAAGCCAAGCTTAACGTCCATCAGTATATGAGATGTAGAATATTATTCAGCCAAATGAGGAAAACAAATCTTACCATTTACAGCAACATGCATGGAACTTGTGGGTATTGTTCAGAGTGAAATAAGCCACGAAGAGAAAGTCAAGTGGAAATTGATGTCACTCAACTGTGGAGAATTTAAAAAAAAGAAAAATCGTGAAGGAACAAGACAGTAGCAGCTTCCATGAACTGAAGAGAGGACTAACGGTTACCAAAGGGAAAGTGACACAGGGGAATGGCTTGGAAGGGAGGAAAGTGAGGTAAAATGGGGCATTACGTGTAGCACACATGTGTGGGCAGGGTGTGGGCACTAGGAAGGTGGTGGAACAGCAAAGAAGAGCCGTGCTTCTACAGTGCAATACGGGGCTCATGGACAGTGACCCTTATGCTGTATATGGCGTGGATTTCATAATGTGGGTAGTGTAATTAAAATAATGTTGCTTAGGTAACTGGTATTGACGCCAAAATAAAAAGAAACACGCAGTGTCTTGGAACTCATTTCCATTTCTTCTGATGCTGTCAAGGTGCTCAGCACAAACCTTACCATAAATACACCCCGTGTAGGAGAGCAGGCACTGAAGTGGGAAACAAATTCTCTGAGCAGACATAATCTGTCTACATGAAAGAAGCCCACTGTGACATCATGGAATCTCCAGGCAACAGTGCTGTTCCTGCAAACGCCACTAGCAGATGGTGGGCAGAGCTCAGCCTTGCACAGCTGCACCATCATAGCAAACATAACTATTTCTGGCCTACATGTATAGGTAAAATGACGTCACTCATCATTGGAGTATAAGAACAAAGAAAAAACTGAAGGAGAAAAACAGCAGTGTCACAGAAGACAAGAACAGATTCACAGTTACCAAAGGGAAAGGGACAGAGATGGATGGTTGGGAATGGAGGGGAAAGGAGGTGGGGAAGAAAGTGTGCATTTCCGTTAGCATGTATAAGGTGGGAATGGGTGCACGTGGTGTGCTTACCAGCAGAGAAGACAATTAGCGATTCTTCGGTACATTGCTCTGGTGATGGAATTAACTGCAGGGGTGGATTGGGTGGAACGTAGTAAAGGGCGTCTAGTAAATACGTTACACATGTAATTGTAGATTAATGGTAAATCAACAAATCAATAATAAACTCTCAAAAAATCCATTTCAGAAGCCGAATTTAAAATGCATATACATCCAAGGGTTTATCAGCACTATTCATCGAAGCCCAGGTAAGTGTCCATCAGTAGATTAATGTGTAAACATGTTGTGGTACATTTCGACAGTTGCATATTAATCAGTCATAAGAAGAAAAAAAAGTCCTAACATTTGCAACAAGTCGGAAGGATCTGGATTGCATTTTACTCATGAAATAAGAGGTGAAGGAAGACAAGTGTCAAATGATTTGACCCATCTGTAGAGATGTAGAACCAAGAAAAACTGAAGAAGCATAACATCAGCATATTCACAGAACTGAATGTTGGACTAGGAGTTTACATAGGGAAAGGGTATGCTTTGGATAGGAGGGACTGGAGGCGGAGGGCGGAGTAAACAAAGTGTGCTATATGATTTCCAAGAATAGCGTGGGTGGGCATTACGGGGATTGCTGTACAAAACGGGGAACACAGGTAGTGATTCTACAGTATCTTACTGTGCTCACGGTGTGTGATTGTAATTGCGAATCCTGGGTTTCTTTGTGATTGGCAGGTTCTAGCACAAATAATTTTATTAATGTAATTGTACATTAATGAGATATTATTAAATGAACAAATGCAATAAAATAAATACAGAGTAACAGAATACAGCAGCACAGTTTAAACAAGACATGTGCTCACCTATGTTTATAACCACAGCACTAATAGTAGCAAAGTTCAGTAACAACGAAAAGATGAGGAGGGGGATATTATTCAGCCATATGAGGAAAACAAATCCTACCATTTACAACAACATGTATGTAGATAGCAGAGAATTATGGTCAGTGAAATAAGCGATGGAGTGTCAGAAACATGGTAACTGATTTCACTCACTAGCAGAGTAATAAAAAATAGAAGAAAAGTGAAATAACCAAACTGAAAAAGCCACGGTGAAGAGAAGAATGGACTAGTGGTTACCAAAGGAAAGAGACTGGGCCGTTTGTGTTATAGTGGAGGGATAAGTAGGACAGGGGGTTAAAAACGGTGCAACTGAATATGTGCACATAGTGTTCGTTGAGTTACGTGGAGACCGGTACGTCACAGAGAAGACTAGTGATTCTACCTTATTTTACTGCACTGGAGGATAGTGAATGCAATGGGATATGTGGGGATATTTTGGTGATGGAAGTTGTAGTAAACAATGTTACTCATGTAATTGTGTATTAATGAGAAATAAGAAATACTCATAGATGGGTTCAGAGATTACAGTTGCAGATAGATGATAGATGATAGAGATAGATGATGACTATGATAGATGTGAGAGAGCAAGAAGATAGATTGTCAGGTGATAGATATATAGTGGAAAACAAAGTTGTATAGATAAGTAGATAGAATGCAGTAGCCCAATTTAAAAAAGTTATGTGCACCCCCTTGTTTATCGCAGCACAATTCACAGTACCCGATCCATCTCCATCAGAAGATGAATGGATAAAGAAGAAGTGGTATATATAAACAATTCATTGCCTTTCACCCATAAGAAGAGAACAATTCCTCCCATTTGTGACAACATGGATGAAAGAATTTGGTTTTATTTTCAATGAAATAAGACAGGAGGACAAGTATCATATGATATGACCAATCTGTGCAGATAGAGAAGCAGGAAAGAACTGAAGGTGCAAAATAGTGGCAGACACACAGAGCCCAAGAATGAACTAACAGTAACCAGAGGGGAAACGACTAATGTGGACATGGGAGAATGGAGGGATAACAGTGGGGAGAGAAAGGTTGCATTATGATTAGCACATATAATGTTTTTGTGGGTGCACGTTGAGGGCTGTACCAAACAGTGAAGACAGGCACTGAATCGACAGTACATTGCTCTGTTGATTTAAGTGATTGCAGTGGGGCATTGGGAAGAATTTCGAGACAGTTGGAGTCTTGAAAATCTCATGTTATACTTTTACGTATAGATTAATAATAAGTAAATGAAGAATAAATTAATTAAAGAATCCAATAAACCCAATGAATCTGCCCAGCTAATAAAGATATATATATCCCTATGTTAATCAGAGTACTATTCAAAGAAACCGAGCTTAATGGACATCAATAGATTAATGGGTAGAGAAGATGTGGTACATATACAGAAAGGAATATTACTCAGCCATCACAAGAAAACAAATCCTAGCATTTGCTGCAACATGGATGGCGCTAGAGCATATTAAGCTCAGTGAAATAAGTGAGGAAGAGAAAATAAGTATCAAATGATTTAACACATGCGTGGAGACGAAGCGCCAAGATAAAACTGAAGGAGCAAAACATCAGCAGATTCACAGAATACGAGTTTGGAGTAACAGTTACCAAGGGGAAGATAGTGGCGTTGTTAGATATGAAAGCAAGGAGAAGGTAGGCATAACGATTAGCATTATTAATGTGGATTGGGGGAGATGGTATATACAGTATCTTACTATGCTCATGGACAGTGACTTCAGGGAAGTAACTTGGTTGATCTTGGTTATAGTGTGGGTCTTGTAAAATTAATGTTTGTCATGTAATTTCAGATTAATAATTAATGAATTAGTAAAATCATATATGAATAAACATAAAGAAACCAATCTATAAATATATAAGCAGAATGCAGCAGCCCATTTTAAAAACGAAAATTGCACCCCTATGTTTCTCACTGAAGTATTGACAAAAGCCAAGCTTAACGTCCATCAGTATATGAGATGTAGAATATTATTCAGCCAAATGAGGAAAACAAATCTTACCATTTACAGCAACATGCATGGAACTTGTGGGTATTGTTCAGAGTGAAATAAGCCACGAAGAGAAAGTCAAGTGGAAATTGATGTCACTCAACTGTGGAGAATTTAAAAAAAAGAAAAATAGTGAAGGAACAAGACAGTAGCAGCTTCCATGAACTGAAGAGAGGACTAACGGTTACCAAAGGGAAAGTGACACAGGGGAATGGCTTGGAAGGGAGGAAAGTGAGGTAAAATGGGGCATTACGTGTAGCACACATGTGTGGGCAGGGTGTGGGCACTAGGAAGGTGGTGGAACAGCAAAGAAGAGCCGTGCTTCTACAGTGCAATACGGGGCTCATGGACAGTGACCCTTATGCTGTATATGGCGTGGATTTCATAATGTGGGTAGTGTAATTAAAATAATGTTGCTTAGGTAACTGGTATTGACGCCAAAATAAAAAGAAACACGCAGTGTCTTGGAACTCATTTCCATTTCTTCTGATGCTGTCAAGGTGCTCAGCACAAACCTTACCATAAATACACCCCGTGTAGGAGAGCAGGCACTGAAGTGGGAAACAAATTCTCTGAGCAGACATAATCTGTCTACATGAAAGAAGCCCACTGTGACATCATGGAATCTCCAGGCAACAGTGCTGTTCCTGCAAACGCCACTAGCAGATGGTGGGCAGAGCTCAGCCTTGCACAGCTGCACCATCATAGCAAACATAACTATTTCTGGCCTACATGTATAGGTAAAATGACGTCACTCATCATTGGAGTATAAGAACAAAGAAAAAACTGAAGGAGAAAAACAGCAGTGTCACAGAAGACAAGAACAGATTCACAGTTACCAAAGGGAAAGGGACAGAGATGGATGGTTGGGAATGGAGGGGAAAGGAGGTGGGGAAGAAAGTGTGCATTTCCGTTAGCATGTATAAGGTGGGAATGGGTGCACGTGGTGTGCTTACCAGCAGAGAAGACAATTAGCGATTCTTCGGTACATTGCTCTGGTGATGGAATTAACTGCAGGGGTGGATTGGGTGGAACGTAGTAAAGGGCGTCTAGTAAATACGTTACACATGTAATTGTAGATTAATGGTAAATCAACAAATCAATAATAAACTCTCAAAAAATCCATTTCAGAAGCCGAATTTAAAATGCATATACATCCAAGGGTTTATCAGCACTATTCATCGAAGCCCAGGTAAGTGTCCATCAGTAGATTAATGTGTAAACATGTTGTGGTACATTTCGACAGTTGCATATTAATCAGTCATAAGAAGAAAAAAAAGTCCTAACATTTGCAACAAGTCGGAAGGATCTGGATTGCATTTTACTCATGAAATAAGAGGTGAAGGAAGACAAGTGTCAAATGATTTGACCCATCTGTAGAGATGTAGAACCAAGAAAAACTGAAGAAGCATAACATCAGCATATTCACAGAACTGAATGTTGGACTAGGAGTTTACATAGGGAAAGGGTATGCTTTGGATAGGAGGGATTGGAGGCGGAGGGCGGAGTAAACAAAGTGTGCTATATGATTTCCAAGAATAGCGTGGGTGGGCATTACGGGGATTGTTGTACAAAACGGGGAACACAGGTAGTGATTCTACAGTATCTTACTGTGCTCACGGTGTGTGATTGTAATTGCGAATCCTGGGTTTCTTTGTGATTGGCAGGTTCTAGCACAAATAATTTTATTAATGTAATTGTACATTAATGAGATATTATTAAATGAACAAATGCAATAAAATAAATACAGAGTAACAGAATACAGCAGCACAGTTTAAACAACACATGTGCTCACCTATGTTTATAACCACAGCACTAATAGTAGTAAAGTTCAGTAACCACGAGAAGATGAGGAGAGGGATATTATTCAGCCATATGAGGAAAACAAATCCTACCATTTACAACAACATGTATGTAGATAGCAGAGAATTATGGTCAGTGAAATAAGCGATGGAGTGTCAGAAACATGGTAACTGATTTCACTCACTAGCAGAGTAATAAAAAATAGAAGAAAAGTGAAATAACCAAACTGAAGAAGCCACGCTGAAGAGAAGAATGGACTAGTGGTTACTAAAGGAAAGAGACTGGGCCGTTTGTGTTATAGTGGAGGGATAAGTAGGACAGGGGGTTAAAAACGGTGCAATTGAATAAGTGTACATAGTGTTCGTTGAGTTACGTGGAGACCGGTATGTCACAGAGAAGACTAGTGATTCTACCTTATTTTACTGCACTGGAGGATAGTGAATGCAATGGGATATGTGGTGATATTTTGGTGATGGAAGTTGTAGTAAACAATGTTACTCATGTAATTGTGTATTAATGAGAAATAAGAAATACTCATAGATGGGTTCAGAGATTACAGTTGCAGATAGATGATAGATGATAGAGATAGATGATGACTATGATAGATGTGAGAGAGCAAGAAGATAGATTGTCAGGTGATAGATATATAGTGGAAAACAAAGTTGTATAGATAAGTAGATAGAATGCAGTAGCCCAATTTAAAAAAGTTATGTGCACCCCCTTGTTTATCGCAGCACAATTCACAGTACCCGATCCATCTCCATCAGAAGATGAATGGATAAAGAAGAACTGGTATATATAAACAATTCATTGCCTTTCACCCATAAGAAGAGAACAATTCCTCCCATTTGTGACAACATGGATTAAAGAATTTGGTTTTATTTTCAATGAAATAAGACAGGAGGACAAGTATCATATGATATGACCAATCTGTGCAGATAGAGAAGCAGGAAAGAACTGAAGGTGCAAAATAGTGGCAGACACACAGAGCCCAAGAATGAACTAACAGTTACCAGAGGGGAAACGACTAATGTGGACATGGGAGAATGGAGGGATAACAGTGGGGAGAGAAAGGATGCATTATGATTAGCACATATATTGTTTATGTGGGTGCACGGTGAGGGCTGAACCAAACAGTGAACACAGGCAGTGAATCGACAGTACATTGCTCTGTTGATGGAAGTGACTGCAGTGGGGCATTGGGAAGAATTTCGAGACAGTTGGAGTCTAGAAAATCTCATGTTATGCTTTTACGTATAGATTAATAATAAGTAAATAAAGAATAAATTAATTAAAGAACCCAATAAAACCAATGAATCTGCCCAGCTAATAAAGATATATATATCCCTATGTTAATCAGAGTACTATTCAAATAAACCGAGCTTAATGGACATCAATAGATTAATGGGTATAGAAGATGTGGTACATATACAGAAAGGAATATTACTCAGCCATCATAAGAAAACAAATCCTAGCATTTGCTGCAACATGGATGGCGCTAGAGCATATTAAGCTCAGTGAAATAAGTGAGGAAGAGAAAATAAATATCAAATGATTTAACACATGCGTGGAGACGAAGCGCCAAGATAAAACTGAAGGAGCAAAACATCAGCAGATTCACAGAATACGAGTTTGGAGTAACAGTTACCAAGGGGAAGATAGTGGCGTTGTTAGATATGAAAGCAAGGAGAAGGTAGGCATAACGATTAGCATTATTAAAGTGGATTGGGGGAGATGGTATATACAGTATCTTACTATGCTCATGGACAGTGACTTCAGGGAAGTAACTGGGTTGATCTTGGTTATAGTGTGGGTCTTGTAAAATTAATGTTTTTCAGGTAGTTTTAGATTAATAATTAATGAATCAGTAAAGGCATATATGAATAAACATAAAGAAACAAATCTATAAATATATAAGCAGAATGCAGCAGCCCATTTTAAAAACGAAAATTGCAAGCCTATGTTTCTCACTGAAGTATTGACAAAAGCCAAGCTTAACGTCCATCAGTATATGAGATGTAGAATATTATTCAGCCAAATGAGGAAAACAAATCTTACCATTTACAGCAACATGCATGGAACTTGTGGGTATTGTTCAGAGTGAAATAAGCCACGAAGAGAAAGTCAAGTGGAAATTGATGTCACTCAACTGTGGAGAATTTAAAAAAAAGAAAAATAGTGAAGGAACAAGACAGTAGCAGCTTCCATGAACTGAAGAGAGGACTAACGGTTACCAAAGGGAAAGTGACACAGGGGAATGGCTTGGAAGGGAGGAAAGTGAGGTAAAATGGGGCATTACGTGTAGCACACATGTGTGGGCAGGGTGTGGGCACTAGGAAGGTGGTGGAACAGCAAAGAAGAGCCGTGCTTCTACAGTGCAATACGGGGCTCATGGACAGTGACCCTTATGCTGTATATGGTGTGGATTTCATAATGTGGGTAGTGTAATTAAAATAATGTTGCTTAGGTAACTGGTATTGATGCCAAAATAAAAAGAAACACGCATTGTCTTGGAACTCATTTCCATTTCCTCTGATGCTGTCAAGGTGCTCAGCACAAACCTTACCATAAATACACCCCGTGTAGGAGAGCAGGCACTGAAGTGGGAAAAAAATTCTCTGAGCAGACATAATCTGTCTACATGAAAGAAGCCCACTGTGACATCATGGAATCTCCAGGCAACAGTGCTGTTCCTGCAAACGCCACTAGCAGATGGTGGGCAGAGCTCAGCCTTGCACAGCTGCACCATCATAGCAAACATAACTATTTCTGGCCTACATGTATAGGTAAAATGACGTCACTCATCATTGGAGTATAAGAACAAAGAAAAAACTGAAGGAGAAAATCAGCAGTGTCACAGAAGACAAGAACAGATTCACAGTTACCATAGGGAAAGAGACAGAGATGGATGGTTGGGAATGGAGGGGAAAGGAGGTGGGGAAGAAAGTGTGCATTTCCGTTAGCATGTATAAGGTGGGAATGGGTGCACGTGGTGTGCTGACCAGCAGAAAAGACAATTAGCGATTGTACGGTACATTGCTCTGGTGATGGAATTAACTGCAGGGGTGGATTGGGTGGAACGTAGTAAAGGGCGTCTAGTAAATACGTTACACATGTAATTGTAGATTAATGGTAAATCAACAAATCAATAATAAACTCTCAAAAAATCCATTTCAGAAGCCGAATTTAAAATGCATATACATCCAAGGGTTTATCAGCACTATTCATCGAAGCCCAGGTAAGTGTCCATCAGTAGATTAATGTGTAAACATGTTGTGGTACATTTCGACAGTTGCATATTAATCAGTCATAAGAAGAAAAAAAAGTCCTAACATTTGCAACAAGTCGGAAGGATCTGGATTGCATTTTACTCATGAAATAAGAGGTGAAGGAAGACAAGTGTCAAATGATTTGACCCATCTGTAGAGATGTAGAACCAAGAAAAACTGAAGAAGCATAACATCAGCATATTCACAGAACTGAATGTTGGACTAGGAGTTTACATAGGGAAAGGGTATGCTTTGGATAGGAGGGATTGGAGGCGGAGGGCGGAGTAAACAAAGTGTGCTATATGATTTCCAAGAATAGCGTGGGTGGGCATTACGGGGATTGTTGTACAAAACGGGGAACACAGGTAGTGATTCTACAGTATCTTACTGTGCTCAAGGTGTGTGATTGTAATTGCGAATCCTGGGTTTCTTTGTGATTGGCAGGTTCTAGCACAAATAATTTTATTAATGTAATTGTACATTAATGAGATATTATTAAATGAACAAATGCAATAAAATAAATACAGAGTAACAGAATACAGCAGCACAGTTTAAACAACACATGTGCTCACCTATGTTTATAACCACAGCACTAATAGTAGCAAAGTTCAGTAACCACGAGAAGATGAGGAGAGGGATATTATTCAGCCATATGAGGAAAACAAATCCTACCATTTACAACAACATGTATGTAGATAGCAGAGAATTATGGTCAGTGAAATAAGCGATGGAGTGTCAGAAACATGGTAACTGATTTCACTCACTAGCAGAGTAATAAAAAATAGAAGAAAAGTGAAATAACCAAACTGAAGAAGCCACGCTGAAGAGAAGAATGGACTAGTGGTTACTAAAGGAAAGAGACTGGGCCGTTTGTGTTATAGTGGAGGGATAAGTTTGACAGGGGGTTAAAAACGTTGCAATTGTATAAGTGTACATAGTGTTCGTTGAGTTACGTGGAGACCGGTATGTCACAGAGAAGACTAGTGATTATACCTTATTTTACTGCACTGGAGGATAGTGAATGCAATGGGATATGTGGTGATATTTTGGTGATGGAAGTTGTAGTAAACAATGTTACTCATGTAATTGTGTATTAATGAGAAATAAGAAATACTCATAGATGGGTTCAGAGATTACAGTTGCAGATAGATGATAGATGATAGAGATAGATGATGACTATGATAGATGTGAGAGAGCAAGAAGATAGATTGTCAGGTGATAGATATATAGTGGAAAACAAAGTTGTATAGATAAGTAGATAGAATGCAGTAGCCCAATTTAAAAAAGTTATGTGCACCCCCTTGTTTATCGCAGCACAATTCACAGTACCCGATCCATCTCCATCAGAAGATGAATGGATAAAGAAGAACTGGTATATATAAACAATTCATTGCCTTTCACCCATAAGAAGAGAACAATTCCTCCCATTTGTGACAACATGGATGAAAGAATTTGGTTTTATTTTCAATGAAATAAGACAGGAGGACAAGTATCATATGATATGACCAATCTGTGCAGATAGAGAAGCAGGAAAGAACTGAAGGTGCAAAATAGTGGCAGACACACAGAGCCCAAGAATGAACTAACAGTTACCAGAGGGGAAACGACTAATGTGGACATGGGAGAATGGAGGGATAACAGTGGGGAGAGAAAGGATGCATTATGTTTAGCACATATATTGTTTATGTGGGTGCACGGTGAGGGCTGATCCAAACAGTGAACACAGGCAGTGAATCGACAGTACATTGCTCTGTTGATGGAAGTGACTGCAGTGGGGCATTGGGAAGAATTTCGAGACAGTTGGAGTCTAGAAAATCTCATGTTATACTTTTACGTATAGATTAATAATAAGTAAATAAAGAATAAATTAATTAAAGAATCCAATAAAACCAATGAATCTGCCCAGCTAAGAAAGATATATATATCCCTATGTTAATCAGAGTACTATTCAAAGAAACCGAGCTTAAAGGACATCAATAGATTAATGGGTAGAGAAGATGTGGTACATATACAGAAAGGAATACTACTCAGCCATCACAAGAAAACAAATCCTAGCATTTGCTGCAACATGGATGGCGCTAGAGCATATTATGCTCAGTGAAATAAGTGAGGAAGAGATAATAAGTATCAAATAATTTAACACATGCGTGGAGACGAAGCGCCAAGATAAAACTGAAGGAGCAAAACATCAGCAGATTCACATAATACGAGTTTGGAGTATCAGTTACCAAGGGGAAGATAGTGGCGTTGTTAGATATGAAAGCAAGGAGAAGGTAGGCATAACTTAATTTAAAATTAGCATTATTAAAGTGGATTGGGGGAGATGGTATATACAGTATCTTACTATGCTCATGGACAGTGACTTCAGGGAAGTAACTGGGTTGATCTTGGTTATAGTGTGGGTCTTGTAAAATTAATGTTTGTCATGTAATTTTAGATTAATAATTAATGAATCAGTAAAGGCATATATGAATAAACATAAAGAAACAAATCTATAAATATATAAGCAGAATGCAGCAGCCCATTTTAAAAACGAAAATTGCACCCCTATGTTTCTCACTGAAGTATTGACAAAAGCCAAGCTTAACGTCCATCAGTATATGAGATGTAGAATATTATTCAGCCAAATGAGGAAAACAAATCTTACCATTTACAGCAACATGCATGGAACTTGTGGGTATTGTTCAGAGTGAAATAAGCCACGAAGAGAAAGTCAAGTGGAAATTGATGTCACTCAACTGTGGAGAATTTAAAAAAAAGAAAAATAGTGAAGGAACAGGACAGTAGCAGCTTCCATGAACAGAAGAGAGGACTAACGGTTACCAAAGTGAAAGTGACACAGGGGAATGGCTTGGAAGGGAGGAAAGTGAGGTAAAATGGGGCATTACGTGTAGCACACATGTGTGGGCAGGGTGTGGGCACTAGGAAGGTGGTGGAACAGCAAAGAAGAGCCGTGCTTCTACAGTGCAATACGGGGCTCATGGACAGTGACCCTTATGCTGTATATGGTGTGGATTTCATAATATGGGTAGTGTAATTAAAATAATGTTGCTTAGGTAACTGGTATTGATGCCAAAATAAAAAGAAACACGCAGTGTCTTGGAACTCATTTCCATTTCCTCTGATGCTGTCAAGGTGCTCAGCACAAACCTTACCATAAATACACCCCGTGTAGGATAGCAGGCACTGAAGTGGGAAACAAATTCTCTGAGCAGACATAATCTGTCTACATGAAAGAAGCCCACTGTGACATCATGGAATCTCCAGGCAACAGTGCTGTTCCTGCAAACGCCACTAGCAGATGGTAGGCAGAGCTCAGCCTTGCACAGCTGCACCATCATAGCAAACATAACTATTTCTGGCCTACATGTATAGGTAAAATGACGTCACTCATCATTGGAGTATAAGAACAAAGAAAAAACTGAAGGAGAAAAACAGCAGTGTCACAGAAGACAAGAACAGATTCACAGTTACCAAAGGGAAAGAGACAGAGATGGATGGTTGGGAATGGAGGGTAAAGGAGGTGGGGAAGAAAGTGTGCATTTCCGTTAGCATGTATAAGGTGGGAATGGGTGCACGTGGTGTGCTGAACAGCAGAGAAGACAATTAGCGATTCTTCGGTACATTGCTCTAGTGATGGAATTAACTGCAGGGGTGGATTGGGTGGAACGTAGTAAAGGGCGTCTAGTAAATACGTTACACATGTAATTGTAGATTAATGGTAAATCAACAAATCAATAATAAACTCTCAAAAATTCCATTTCAGAAGCCGAATTTAAAATGCATATACATCCAAGGGTTTATCAGCACTATTCATCGAAGCCCAGGTAAGTGTCCATCAGTAGATTAATGTGTAAACATGTTGTGGTACATTTCGACAGTTGCATATTAATCAGTCATAAGAAGAAAAAAAAGTCCTAACATTTGCAACAAGTCGGAAGGATCTGGATTGCATTTTACTCATGAAATAAGAGGTGAAGGAAGACAAGTGTCAAATGATTTGACCAATCTGTAGAGATGTAGAACCAAGAAAAACTGAAGAAGAATAACATCAGCATATTCACAGAACTGAATGTTGGACTAGGAGTTTACATAAGGAAAGGGTATGCTTTGGATAGGAGGGATTGGAGGCGGAGGGCGGAGTAAACAAAGTGTGCTATATGATTTCCAAGAATAGCGTGGGGGGACATTACGGGGATTGCTGTACAAAACGGGGAACAGAGGTAGTGATTCTACAGTATCTTACTTTGCTCACGGTGTGTGATTGTAATTGCGAAACCTGGGTTTCTTTGTGATTGGCAGGTTCTAGCACAAATAATTTTATTAATGTAATTGTACATTAATGAGATATTATTAAATGAACAAATGCAATAAAATAAATACAGAGTAACAGAATACAGCAGCACAGTTTAAACAACACATGTGCTCACCTATGTTTATAACCACAGCACTAATAGTAGCAAAGTTCAGTAACCACGAGAAGATGAGGAGAGGGATATTATCCAGCCATATGAGGACAACAAATCCTACCATTTACAACAACATGTATGTAGATAGCAGAGAATTATGGTCAGTGAAATAAGCGATGGAGTGTCAGAAACATGGTAACTGATTTCACTCACTAGCAGAGTAATAAAAAATAGAAGGAAAGTGGAATAGCCAAACTGAAGAAGCCACGCTGAAGAGAAGAATGGACTAGTGGTTACCAAAGGAAAGAGACTGGGCCGTTTGTGTTATAGTGGAGGGATAAGTAGGACAGGGGGTTAAAAACGGTGCAATTGAATAAGTGTACATAGTGTTCGTTGAGTTACGTGGAGACCGGTACGTCACAGAGAAAACTAGTGATTCTACCTTATTTTATTGCACTGGAGGATAGTGAATGCAATGGGATATGTGGGGATATTTTGGTGATGGATGTTGTAGTAAACAATGTTACTCATGTAATTGTGTTTTAATGAGAAATAAGAAAAACTCATAGATGGGTTCAGAGATTACAGTTGCAGATAGATGATAGATGATAGAGATAGATAATGACTATGATAGATGTGAGATAGCGAGAAGATAGATTGTCAGATGATAGATATATAGTGGAAAACAAAGTTGTATAGATAAGTAGATAGAATGCAGTAGCCCAATTTAAAAAAGGTATGTGCACCCCCTTGTTTATCGCAGCACAATTCACAGTACCCGATCCATCTCCATCAGAAGATGAATGGATAAAGAAGAAGTGGTATATGTAAACAATTCATTGCCTTTCACCCATAAGAAGAGAACAATTCCTCCCATTTGTGACAACATGGATGAAAGAATTTGGTTTTATTTTCAATGAAATAAGACAGGAGGACAAGTATCATATGATATGACCAATCTGTGCAGATAGAGAAGCAGGAAAGAACTGAAGGTGCAAAATAGTGGCAGACACACAGAGCCCAAGAATGAACTACCAGTTACCAAAGGGGAAACGACTAATGTGGACATGGGAGAATGGAGGGATAACAGTGGGGAGAGAAAGGTTGCATTATGATTAGCACATATAATGTTTTTGTGGGTGCACGGTGAGGGCTGAACCAAACAGTGAAGACAGGCAGTGAATCGACAGTACATAGCTCTGTTGATGGAAGTGACTGCAGTGGGGCATTGGGAAGAATTTCGAGAGAGTTGGAGTCTAGAAAAACTCGTTATACTTTTACGTATAGATTAATAATAAGTAAATAAAGAATAAATTAATTAAAGATTCCAATAAAACCAATGAATCTGCCAAGCTAATAAAGATATATATATATCTATGTTAATCAGAGTACTATTCAAAGAAACGAGCTTAATAGACATCAATAGATTAATGGGTATAGAAGATGTGGTACATATACACAAAGGAATATTACTCAGCCATCACAAGAAAACAACTCCTAGCATTTGCTGCAACATGGATGGCGCTAGAGCATATTATGCGCAGTGAAATAAGTGAGGAAAAAAAATAAATATCAAATGATTTAACACATGCGTGGAGACGAAGCGCCAAGATAAAACTGAAGGAGCAAAACATCAGCAGATTCACAGAATACGAGTTTGGAGTAACAGTTACCAAGGAGAAGATAGTGGCGTTGTTAGATATGAAAGCAAGGAGAAGGTAGGCATAACGATTAGCATTATTAGTGTGGATTGGGGGAGATGGAATCTACAGTATCTTACTATGCTCATGGACAGTGACTTCAGGGAAGTAACTGGGTTGATATTGGTTATAGTGTGGGTCTTGTAAAATTAATGATTCTCATGTAATTTTAGATAAATAATTAATGAATCAGTAAAGGCATTTATGAATAAACATAAAAAAACAAATCTATAAATATATAAACAGAATGCAGCAGCCCATGTTAAAAACTAAAATTGCACCCATATGTTTCTCACTAAAGTATTGACAATAGCCAAGCTAAATGTCCAACAGTATGTGGGACGTAGAATATTATTCAGTCATATGTAGAAAACAAATCTTACCACTTACAACAACATGGATGAAACTTGTCGGTATTGTTCTAAGAGAAATAAGCCACGAAGAGAAAGTCAAGTGGCAATTGATGTCACTCTACTGTGGAGAGTTAGAAAAAAAGAGAAATAGTGAAGGAACAAGACAGTGGCAGGATCAATGATCTGAGTAGTGGACTAATGGTTACCAAGGAGAAAGTGAAAGAGGGGAATGGCTTGAAAGGGAGGAATGAGAGGTAAAATGGGTCATTACGTGTAGCACACATATGTGGTGAGGGTGTGGGCACGACGAAGGCAGTACAACAGCAAAGAACAGTAGAGCTACTACAGTGCATTAAGGGGCTCGTGGACAGTGACACTTATGCTGTATAACGTGTGGATTTGAAAATGGGGTTTGTCTAATTACCATAATTGCGCAAAGGTAACTGTGTGGTATTGATGCCAAAATCAAAAGAAACAAGCATTATCTTGGATCTCTTTTCCTTTTCCTCTGAAACTGTCAAGGTGGTCAGCGCCCATCTTACCAAAGTCCAACTCCGTGCAGGGTAGCACGCTCTGAAGTGAGAACCAGCTAATCTGAGCTTACATATCCTGTCTCTATGAAAGAGGCGCACTGTGACATAATGGAATCTCCAGGCAACAAGGCTGTTCCTGCAAACTCCACTAGCACATGTTGGGCAGAGCTCAGCCGTGTGGAGCTGCAACATCTTAGAAACATAACTTGTTCTGGCCTACATATATAAGTAAAATGATATCACTCATCAATGGAATGTAAGAAAAAAGAAAAAGCTGAAGGAGAAAAACAGCGGTGTCACAGAACATAAGAATAGATTCACAGTTACCAAAGGGAAAGGGACAGAGAAGGATGGTTGGAAATGGAGGGGAAAGGATGAGTGGAAGAAATGGAGGATTTCACTTAGCATATATAATATGGGAATGGATGCACGTGGAGTGCTGTCGAACAGAGAAGACAACTAGCAATACTACAGAACATTGTTAGGTGATGGAAGTGGCTGCACGGGCGTTTTGGGTGAAACGAGGATATGGGGTTCTAGGAAATACGTTACACATACAATTTCAGATTAACAGTGAACAAACAAATCAATAATAAACGTATATCAATAAATCCATTGGAGCAGACAAGTTAAAAAAGGCACATACATCCACGGGTTTATCAGCAGTAAGTACAGTAGAACAGTTAACTTTCCATCAGTAGATTAATGAGAATAGAATTTGTGGTACATATTCACAGTTGAGTATTTCTCAGCCAAAAGATGACAATAAATCCTAACATTTGTAAAAACTCGGAAGGTGCAGGAGGGCACTATACTCATGACATAAGAGGTGGAGAAAGACAAGTGTTAAGTGACTTGAGCCATCTGTGGAGATGTAGGAAAAAGAAAAACTGAAGGAGCAAAACATCAACCGATTCACTGAAATGAAAATTGGACTAAGAGATACCAAAGGGAAAGGATCTGTGATGGACAGGAGAGAATGGATGGTGGAAGTAGCGGTAAAGAAAGCGTGCTATATGATTTCCATGAATACTGCCGATGGGCATTGTGGGGATGTCTGTACAAAACACGGAAGACAAGTAGTAATTCTACAGTATCTTACTATGGTCACCTAGTGTGACTGTAAAGAGAATCCTGAAGTTCTTTGTGATGGTCCGGTCATAGCACACATAATTTTATTCATGTACTTGTAGACTAATGAGATATAATTAAAAGAACGAATGAATGTAATAAATGCAGAGTAACAGAGAAAGCAGCAGCCAGTTTAAAGGAGACGTGTGCACACATATGTTATTTACACAATGATAACAATAGTGAAGCTAAGTATCCATCAGCAAATGAAGAGTGGGATATTATTCAGATATATGACTAAACAAACCCTGATATTTACAACAACATGGATGGAGATACAGAGGATTATGCTCAGTGAAATAAGTGGTGGAGGGTTAGAAAATTGGCAAATGATTTCTCTCACAAGCAGAGTATTAAAAAAAGAAATAAAATGAAAAAACCAAAACTGTAGAAGCCACGCTGAAGAGAAGAATGGACTAATGTTTACCAAAGGAAAGAGACTGGGCCGGTTGTGTTATAGTGGAGGGATAAGAATGACTGGGGGTTAGAAACGGTGAATTAGAATAAGTGTACATAGTGTTGGGTTGGGGAACGTGGAAGACTGCAGGTCACAGAGAAGACTAGTGATTCTACATTATTTTACTGCACTGGAGGATAGTGAACGCAATGGGATATCTGGGGATATATTGTTGATGGAAGTTGTAGTAAACAATATTACTCATGTAATTGTGTATTCATGAGAAATAAAAGATAGATACACATAGAACGTATTAAAGATCATAGTTGCAGAAAGATTATAGATGATAGAGATAAATGATGACTATGATAGATGAGACATAGCAAGAAGGTAGATTATCAGATGATAGATGATAGGTACATAGATTAAAAGTAAGTAGTATAAATAAGTAGATATAATGCAGTAGCCCAATTTAAAAAATGTATGTGCACCCCCTTGTTTAACGCAGCACTATTCACAGTAGCGGGTCCGTCTCCATCAGAAGTTGAATGGATACAGAAGAAGTGGTATATATAAACAATTAATTGCCTTTCACCAATAAGAAGAAAAAAAATCCTCCCATTTGTGACAACATAGATGAAAGAACGGTGTTTTATGTACAATGAAATTAGATAGGAGGACAAGTATCAAATGATATGACCAATCTGTGCAGATAGAGAAGCCGGAAAGAACTGAAGGAGCAAAATAGGGGCAGACACACAGAGATCAGGAATGAACTACCAGTTACCAAAGAAAAAACGACTAGGGTGGACATGGGAGAATGGAGGGATAACAGTGGTAAGGGAAAGGATGCATTATAATTAGCACATGTAATGTTTTTCTGGGTGCGTGGTGAGGGCTTAACCAAACAGTGAAGACAGGCAGTGAATCTAGAGTACATTGCTCTGTTGATGGAAGTGACTGCAGTGGGGCATTGGGAAGAATTTCGAGACAGGTGGAGTCTAGAAAATCTCATGTTATACTTTTACTTATAGATTAATAAGAAAATACAGAATAAACTAATTAAAGAATCCAATAAAACCAGTGAATCTGCACTGCTAATAATGACATATATATCCTATGATAATCAGACAAGTATTCAAACAAACCAAGCTAATTGGACGTCAATAGATTAATGGGTATAGAAGATGTGGTACATATACAGAAAGGAATATTAGTCAGCCATCAGAAGAAAACAAATTCTAGCTTTTGCTACACCATGGATGGCGCTAGAGCATATTATGCTCAGTGAAATAAGTGAGGAAGAGAAGAAATATATTAAGTGATTTAACATATGCGTGGATACGAAGAGCCAAGATAAAACTGAAGGAGCAAAACATCAACAGATTCACAGAACACAAGTTTGGAGTAACAGTTACCAAGGGTAAGAGAGTGGCGTTGTTACATATGAAAGCAAGGAGAAGGTAGGCATAATGATTAGCATTATTAATGTGGATTGGGGGAGATGGAATCTACAGTATCTTACTATGCTCATGGACAGTGACTTCAGGGAAGTAACTGGGTTGATCTTGGTTATAGTGTGGGACTTGTAAAATTAATGATTCTCATGTAATTTTAGATTAATTATTAAAGAATTATTAAAGGAATATATGAATAAATATAAAAAATCAAATCTATAAATATATAAACAGAATGCAGCAGCCCATGTTAAAAACTAAAATTGCACCCATATGTTTCTCACTGAAGTATTGACAATGGCCAAGCTAAATGTCCATAAGTAAATGGGACGTAGAATATTATTCAGCCATATGAGGTAAACAAATCTTATCATTTACAACAACATGGATAGAACCTGTGGGTATTGTTCTCAGTGAAATAAGAAACGAAGAGAAAGTCAAGTGGCAATTGATGTCACTCTACTGTGGAGAGTTAGAAAAAAGGAGAAATAGTGAGGAAACAAGACAGTGGCAGGTTCAATGAACTGAAGAGTGGACTAATGGTTACCAAGGGGAAAGTGAAAGAGGGGAATGGCTTGAAAGGGAGGAATGAGAGGTAAAATGGGGCATTACGTGTAGCACACATATGTGGAGAGGGTGTGGGCACGAGGAAGGCAGTACAACAGCAAAGAACAGTAGAGCTACTACAGTGCATTAAGGGGCTCGTGGACAGTGACACTTATGCTGTATAACGTGTGGATTTGAAAATGGGGTTTGTCTAATTACCATAATTGAGCTAAGGTAACTGTGTGGTATTGATGCCAAAATCAAAAGAAACAAGCAGTATCTTGGATCACTTTTCTTTTCCTCTGAACCTGTCAAGGTGGTCAGCGCCCATCTTACCAAAGTCCAACTCCGTGCAGGGTAGCATGCTCTGAAGTGAGAACCAGCTAATCTGAGCTTACATATCCTGTCTCTATGAAAGAGGCGCACTGTGACATCATGGAATCTCCAGGCAACAAGGCTGTTCCTGCAAACTCCACTAGCACATGTTGGGCAGAGCTCAGCCGTGTGGAGCTGCAACATCTTAGAAACAAAACTTGTTCTGGCCTACATATATAAGTAAAATGATGTCACTCATCATTGGAATATAAGAAAAAAGAAAAAGCTGAAGGAGAAAAAAAGCGGTGTCACAAAACATAAGAATAGATTCACAGTTACCAAAGTGAAAGAGACAGAGAATGATGGTTGGAAATGGAGGGGAATGGATGTGTGGAAGAAATGGAGCATTTCAGTTAGCATATATAATGTGGGAATGGACGCACGTGGAGTGCTGTCCAACAGAGAAGACAACTAGCAATACTACAGTACATTGTTATGGTGATGGAAGTGTCTTCACGGGCTTTTGGATGAAACGAGGAATGGGGGTCTAGGAAATACGTTACACATAGAATTACAGATTAACGGTGAACAAACAACTCAATAATAAACACATATCAATAAATCCATTGGAGCAGACAAGTTAAAAAAGGCACATACATCCACGGGTTTATCAGCAGTAAGCACAGTAGCCCAGGTAACTTTCCATCAGTAGATTAATGAGTAAAGAATTTGTGGTACATATTCACAGTTGAATATTACTCAGCCATAAGATGACAATAAATCCTAACATTTGTAAAAACTCGGAAGGTGCTGGAGGGCACTATACTCATGACATAAGAGGTGGAGAAAGACAAGTGTCAAGAGACTTGAGCCATCTGTGGAGATGTAGGAAAAAGAAAAACTGAAGGAGAGAAACATCATCCGATTCACAGAAATGAAAATTGGTCTAAGAGATTCCAAAGGGAAAGGATCTGTGATGGATAGGAGCGAATGGATGGTGGAAGTAGGGGTAAAGAAAGCGTGCTATATGATTTCCATGAATACTGCAGATGGGCCTTGTGGGGATGGCTGTACAAAACACGGAAGACAAGTGGTGATTCTACAGTATCTTACTATGCTCACGGAGTGTGACTGCAAATGAGAATCCTGGAGTTCTTTGTGATGGGCCGGTCCTAGCACACATAATTTTATTCATGTTCTTGTAGACTAATGAGATATAATTAAATGAACGAATGCATAAAATAAATGCAGAGTAACAGAGAAAGCAGCAGCCAGTTTAAAGGAGACGTGTGCACACCTATGTTATTTACCACAATGATAACAATAGTGAAGCTAAGTATCCATCAGCAAATGAAGAGTGGGATATTATTCAGATATACGACTAAAACAAACCCTGCCATTTACAAAAACATGGATGGAGATACAGAGGATTGTGCTCACTTAAATAAGCGGTGGAGAGTGAGAAAATTGGCAAATGATTTCAGAGTATTTCATGCTGTATTTCAGCAAATACAGCAGAGTATTAAAAAAAGAAATAAAATGAAAAAACCAAAACTGTGGAAGCCACGCTGAAGAGAAGAATGGACTAAAGTTTACCAAAGGAAAGAGACTGGGCCGGTTATGTTATAGTGGATGGATAAGAAGGACTGGGGGTTAGAAATGGTGAATTAGAATAAGTGTACATAGTGTTGGGCTGGGGAACGTGGTGGACTGCACGTCACAGAGAAGACTAGTGATTCTACATTATTTTACTGCACTGGAGGATAGTGAACGCAATGGGATATCTGGGGATATATAGTTGATGGAAGTTGTAGTAAACAATATTACTCAGGTAATTGTGTATTCATGAGATATAAAAGATAGATACACATAGAACGTATTAAAGATCATAGTTGCAGAAAAATGATAGATGATAGAGATAAATGATGACTATGATAGATGAAAGATAGCAAGAAGGTAGATTGTCAGATGATAGATGATAGATACATAGAGGAAAAGTAAGTAGTATAGATAAGTAGATATAATGCAGTAGCCCAATTTAAAAATGGTATGTGCACCCCCTTGTTTATCGCAGCACTATTCACAGTAGCGGGTCCGTCTCCATCAGAAGTTGAATGGATACAGAAGAAGTGGTATATATAAACAATTAATTGCCTTTCACCCATAAGAAGAAAACAAATCCTCCCATTTGTGACAACATAGATGAAAGAACGGGGTTTTATGTTCAATGAAATAAGATAGGAGGACAAGTATCAAACGATATGACCAATCTGTGCAGATAGAGAAGCCGGAAAGAACTGAAGGAGCAAAATAGTGGCAGACACACAGAGCCCAAGAATGAACTACCAGTTACCAAAGAAAAAACGACTAGGATGGACATGGGAGAATGGAGGGACAACACTGGGAAGGGAAATGATGCATTATAATTAGCACATGTAATGTTTTTGTGGGTGCGTGGTGACGGCTTAACCAAACAGTGAAGACAGGCAGTGAATCTAGAGTACACTGCTCTGTTGATGGAAGTGACTGCAGTGGGGCATTGGGAAGAATTTCGAGAGAGGTGGAGTCTAGAAAATCTCATTTTATACTTTTACTTATAGATTAATAATAAGTAAATAAAGAATAAATTAATTAAAGAATCCAATAAAACCAATGAATCTGCCCAGCTAATAAAGATATATATATCCCTATGTTAATCAGAGTACTATTCAAAGAAACCGAGCTTAATGGACATCTATAGATTAATGGGTAGAGAAGATGTCGTACATATACAGAAAGGAATACTACTCAGCCATCACAAGAAAACAAATCCTAGCATTTGCTACATCATGGATGGCGCTAGAGCATATTATGCTCAGTGAAATAAGTGAGGAAGAGAAGAAATGTATCAAATGATTTAACACATGCGTGGAGACAAAGAGCCAAGATAAAACTGAAGGAGCAAAACATCAGCAGATTCACAAAACACAAGTTTGGAGTAACAGTTACCAAGGGTAAGAGAGTGGCGTTGTTACATATGAAAGCAAGGAGAAGGTAGGCATAATGATTAGCATTATTAATGTGGATTGGGGGAGATGGAATCTACAGTATCTTACTATGCTCATGGACATTGACTTCAGGGACTTAACTGGATTGATCTTGGTTATAGTGTGGGTCTTGTAAAATTAATGATTCTCATGTAATTTTAGATTAATTATTAAAGAATTAATAAAGGAATATATGAATAAATATAAAAAAACAAATCTCTAAATATATAAACAGAATGCAGCAGCCCATGTTAAAAACGAAAATTGCACCCATATGTTTCTCACTGAAGTATTGACAATAGCCAAGCTAAATGTCCATCAGTATGTGGGACGTAGAATATTATTCAGCCGTATGATGAAAACAAATCTTACCATTTAAAACAACATGGATGGAACTTGTGGGTATTGTTCTCAGTGAAATTAGCCACGAAGAGAAAGTCAAGTGGCAATTGATGTCACTCTACTGTGGAGAGTTACAAAAAAAGAGAAATAGTGAAGGAACAAGACAGTGGCAGGTTCAATGAACTGAAGAGTGGACTAATGGTTACCAAGGGGAAAGTGAAAGAGGGGAATGGCTTGAAAGGGAGGAATGAGAGATAAAATGGGGCATTACGTGTAGCACACATATGTGGAGAGGGTGTGGGCACGAGGAAGGCAGTACAACAGCAAAGAACAGTAGAGCTACTACAGTGCATTAAGGAGCTCGTGGACAGTGACACTTATGCTGTATAACGTGTGGATTTGAAAATGGGGTTTGTCTAATTACCATAATTGCGCTAAGGTAACTGTGTGGTATTGATGCCAAAATCAAAAGAAACAAGCAGTATCTTGGATCTCTTTTCTTTTCCTCTGAACCTGTCAAGGTGGTCAGCGCCCATCTTACCAAAGTCCAACTCCGTGCAGGGTAGCATGCTCTGAAGTGAGAACCAGCTAATCTGAGCTTACATATCCTGTCTCTATGAAAGAGGCGCACTGTGACATCATGGAATCTCCAGGCAACAAGGCTGTTCCTGCAAACTCCACTAGCACATGTTGGGCAGAGCTCAGCCGTGTGGAGCTGCAACATCTTAGAAACATAACTTGTTCTGGCCTACATATATAAGTAAAATGATGTCACTCATCATTGGAATATAAGAAAAAAGAAAAAGCTGAAGGAGAAAAAAAGCGGTGTCACAAAACATAAGAATAGATTCACAGTTACCAAAGGGAAAGAGACAGAGAATGATGGTTGGAAATGGAGGGGAATGGATGTGTGGAAGAAATGGAGCATTTCAGTTAGCATATATAGTGTGCGAATGGACGCACGTGGAGTGCTGTCCAACAGAGAAGACAACTAGCAATACTACAGTACATTGTTATGGTGATGGAAGTGTCTTCACGGGCTTTTGGATGAAACGAGGAATGGGGGTCTAGGAAATACGTTACACATACTATTGCAGATAAATGGTGAACAAACAACTAAATAATAAACACATATCAATAAATCCATTGGAGCAGACAAGTTAAAAAAGGCACATACATCCACGGGTTTATCAGCAGTAAGCACAGTAGCCCAGGTAACTTTCCATCAGTAGATTAATGAGTAAAGAATTTGTGGTACATATTCACAGTTGAATATTACTCAGCCATAAGATGACAATAAATCCTAACATTTGTAAAAACTCGGAAGGTGCTGAAGGGCACTATACTCATGACATAAGAGGTGGAGGAAGACAAGTGTCAAGTGACTTGAGCCATCTGTGGAGATGTAGGAAAAAGAAAAACTGAAGGAGAGAAACATCATCCGATTCACAGAAATGAAAATTGGTCTAAGAGATTCCAAAGGGAAAGGATCTGTGATGGATAGGAGCGAATGGATGGTGGAAGTAGGGGTAAAGAAAGCGTGCTATATGATTTCCATGAATACTGCAGATGGGCCTTGTGGGGATGGCTGTACAAAACACGGAAGACAAGTAGTGATTCTACAGTATCTTACTATGCTCACGGAGTGTGACTGCAAATGAGAATCCTGGAGTTCTTTGTGATGGGCCGGTCCTAGCACATAATTTTATTCATGTTCTTGTAGACTAATGAGATATAATTAAATGAACGAATGCATAAAATAAATGCAGAGTAACAGAGAAAGCAGCAGGCAGTTTAAAGGAGACGTGTGCACACCTATGTTATTTACCACAATGATAACAATAGTGAAGCTAAGTATCCAACAGCAAATGAAGAGTGGGATATTATTCAGATATATGACTAAAACAAACCCTGCCATTTACAAAAACATGGATGGAGATACAGAGGATTGTTCTCAGTTAAATAAGCGGTGGAGAGTGAGAAAATTGGCAAATGATTTCACTCACCAGCAGAGTATTAAAAAAAGAAATAAAATGAAAAAACCAAAACTGTAGAAGCCACGCTGAAGAGAAGATTGGACTAATGTTTACCAAAGGAAAGAGACTGGGCCGGTTATGTTTTGTGGATTGATAAGAAGGACTGGGGGTTAGAAATGGTGAATTAGAATAAGTGCACATAGTGTTTGGCTGGGGAACGTGGAGGACTGCACGTCACAGAGAAGACTAGTGATTCTACATTATTTTACTGCACTGGAGGGTAGTGAATGCAATGGGATATCTGGGGATATATAGTTGATGGAAGTTGTAGTAAACAATATTACTCATGTAATTGTGTATTCATGAGAAATAAAAGATAGATACACATAGAACGTATTAAAGATCATAGTTGCAGAAAGTTGATAGATGATAGAGATAAATGATGACTATGATAGATGAAAGATAGCAAGAAGGTAGATTGTCAGATGATAGATGATAGATACATAGAGGAAAAGTAAGTAGTATAGATAAGTAGATATAATGCAGTAGCCCAATTTAAAAATGGTATGTGCACCCCCTTGTTTATCGCAGCACTATTCACAGTAGCGGGTCCGTCTCCATCAGAAGTTGAATGGATACAGAAGAAGTGGTATATATAAACAATTAATTGCCTTTCACCCATAAGAAGAAAACATATCCTCCCATTTGTGACAACATAGATGAAAGAACGGGGTTTTATGTTCAATGAAATAAGATAGGAATACAAGTATCAAACGATATGAACAATCTGTGCAGATAGAGAAGCCGGAAAGAACTGAAGGAGCAAAATAGGGGCAGACACACAGAGATCAGGAATGAACTACCAGTTACCAAAGAAAAAACGACTAGGGTGGACATGGGAGAATGCAGGGATAACAGTGGTAAGGGAAAGGATGCATTATAATTAGCACATGTAATGTTTTTCTGGGTGCGTGGTGAGGGCTTAACCAAACAGTGAAGACAGGCAGTGAATCTAGAGTACATTGTTCTGTTGATGGAAGTGACTGCAGTGGGGCATTGGGAAGAATTTCGAGTCAGGTGGAGTCTAGAAAATCTCATGTTATACTTTTACTTATAGATTAATAAGAAAATACAGAATAAACTAATTAAAGAATCCAATAAAACCAGTGAATCTGCCCTGCTAATAATGACATATATATCCCTATGATAATCAGACTAGTATTCAAAGAAACCGAGCTAATTGGACGTCAATAGATTAATGGGTATAGAAGATGTGGTACATATACAGAAAGGAACATTAGTCAGCCATCAGAAGAAAACAAATTCTAGCTTTTGCTACATCATGGATGGCGCTAGAGCATATTATGCTCAGTGAAATAAGTGAGGAAGAGAAGAAATATATTAAGTGATTTAACATATGCGCGGATACGAAGAGCCAAGATAAAACTGAAGGAGCAAAACATCAACAGATTCACAGAACACAAGTTTGGAGTAACAGTTACCAAGGGTAAGAGAGTGGCGTTGTTACATATGAAAGCAAGGAGAAGGTAGGCATAATGATTAGCATTATTAATGTGGATTGGGGGAGATGGAATCTACAGTATCTTACTATGCTCATGGACAGTGACTTCAGGGAAGTAACTGGGTTGATCTTGGTTATAGTGTGGGACTTGTAAAATTAATGATTCTCATGTAATTTTAGATTAATTATTAAAGAATTATTAAGGAATATATGAATAAATATAAAAAATCAAATCTATAAATATATAAACAGAATGCAGCAGCCCATGTTAAAAACTAAAATTGCACCCATATGTTTCTCACTGAAGTATTGACAATGGCCAAGCTAAATGTCCATAAGTAAATGGGACGTAGAATATTATTCAGCCATATGAGGTAAACAAATCTTATCATTTACAACAACATGGATAGAACTTGTGGGTATTGTTCTCAGTGAATTAAGAAACGAAGAGAAAGTCAAGTGGCAATTGATGTCACTCTACTGTGGAGAGTTAGAAAAAAAGAGAAATAGTGAAGGAACAAGACAGTGGCAGGTTCAATGAACTGAAGAGTGGACTAATGGTTACCAAGGGGAAAGTGAAAGAGGGGAATGGCTTGAAAGGGAGGAATGAGAGATAAAATGGGGCATTACGTGTAGCACACATATGTGGAGAGGGTGTGGGCACGAGGAAGGCAGTACAACAGCAAAGAACAGTAGAGCTACTACAGTGCATTAAGGAGCTCGTGGACAGTGACACTTATGCTGTATAACGTGTGGATTTGAAAATGGGGTTTGTCTAATTACCATAATTGCGCTAAGGTAACTGTGTGGTATTGATGCCAAAATCAAAAGAAACAAGCAGTATCTTGGATCTCTTTTCTTTTCCTCTGAACCTGTCAAGGTGGTCAGCGCCCATCTTACCAAAGTCCAACTCCGTGCAGGGTAGCATGCTCTGAAGTGAGAACCAGCTAATCTGAGCTTACATATCCTGTCTCTATGAAAGAGGCGCACTGTGACATCATGGAATCTCCAGGCAACAAGGCTGTTCCTGCAAACTCCACTAGCACATGTTGGGCAGAGCTCAGCCGTGTGGAGCTGCAACATCTTAGAAACATAACTTGTTCTGGCCTACATATATAAGTAAAATGATGTCACTCATCATTGGAATATAAGAAAAAAGAAAAAGCTGAAGGAGAAAAAAAGCGGTGTCACAAAACATAAGAATAGATTCACAGTTACCAAAGGGAAAGAGACAGAGAATGATGGTTGGAAATGGAGGGGAATGGATGTGTGGAAGAAATGGAGCATTTCAGTTAGCATATATAGTGTGCGAATGGACGCACGTGGAGTGCTGTCCAACAGAGAAGACAACTAGCAATACTACAGTACATTGTTATGGTGATGGAAGTGTCTTCACGGGCTTTTGGATGAAACGAGGAATGGGGGTCTAGGAAATACGTTACACATACTATTGCAGATAAATGGTGAACAAACCACTAAATAATAAACACATATCAATAAATCCATTGGAGCAGACAAGTTAAAAAAGGCACATACATCCACGGGTTTATCAGCAGTAAGCACAGTAGCCCAGGTAACTTTCCATCAGTAGATTAATGAGTAAAGAATTTGTGGTACATATTCACAGTTGAATATTACTCAGCCATAAGATGACAATAAATCCTAACATTTGTAAAAACTCGGAAGGTGCTGGAGGGCACTATACTCATGACATAAGAGGTGGAGGAAGACAAGTGTCAAGTGACTTGAGCCATCTGTGGAGATGTAGGAAAAAGAAAAACTGAAGGAGAGAAACATCATCCGATTCACAGAAATGAAAATTGGTCTAAGAGATTCCAAAGGGAAAGGATCTGTGATGGATAGGAGCGAATGGATGGTGGAAGTAGGGGTAAAGAAAGCGTGCTATATGATTTCCATGAATACTGCAGATGGGCCTTGTGGGGATGGCTGTACAAAACACGGAAGACAAGTAGTGATTCTACAGTATCTTACTATGCTCACGGAGTGTGACTGCAAATGAGAATCCTGGAGTTCTTTGTGATGGGCCGGTCCTAGCACACATAATTTTATTCATGTTCTTGTAGACTAATGAGATATAATTAAATGAACGAATGCATAAAATAAATGCAGAGTAACAGAGAAAGCAGCAGGCAGTTTAAAGGAGACGTGTGCACACCTATGTTATTTACCACAATGATAACAATAGTGAAGCTAAGTATCCAACAGCAAATGAAGAGTGGGATATTATTCAGATATATGACTAAAACAAACCCTGCCATTTACAAAAACATGGATGGAGATACAGAGGATTGTTCTCAGTTAAATAAGCGGTGGAGAGTGAGAAAATTGGCAAATGATTTCACTCACCAGCAGAGTATTAAAAAAAGAAATAAAATGAAAAAACCAAAACTGTAGAAGCCACGCTGAAGAGAAGAATGGACTAATGTTTACCAAAGGAAAGAGACTGGGCCGGTTATGTTTTGTGGATTGATAAGAAGGACTGGGGGTTAGAAATGGTGAATTAGAATAAGTGCACATAGTGTTTGGCTGGGGAACGTGGAGGACTGCACGTCACAGAGAAGACTAGTGATTCTACATTATTTTACTGCACTGGAGGGTAGTGAACGCAATGGGATATCTGGGGATATATAGTTGATGGAAGTTGTAGTAAACAATATTACTCATGTAATTGTGTATTCATGAGAAATAAAAGATAGATACACATAGAACGTATTAAAGATCATAGTTGCAGAAAGTTGATAGATGATAGAGATAAATGATGACTATGATAGATGAAAGATAGCAAGAAGGTAGATTGTCAGATGATAGATGATAGATACATAGAGGAAAAGTAAGTAGTATAGATAAGTAGATATAATGCAGTAGCCCAATTTAAAAATGGTATGTGCACCCCCTTGTTTATCGCAGCACTATTCACAGTAGCGGGTCCGTCTCCATCAGAAGTTGAATGGATACAGAAGAAGTGGTATATATAAACAATTAATTGCCTTTCACCCATAAGAAGAAAACATATCCTCCCATTTGTGACAACATAGATGAAAGAACGGGGTTTTATGTTCAATGAAATAAGATAGGAATACAAGTATCAAACGATATGAACAATCTGTGCAGATAGAGAAGCCGGAAAGAACTGAAGGAGCAAAATAGGGGCAGACACACAGAGATCAGGAATGAACTACCAGTTACCAAAGAAAAAACGACTAGGGTGGACATGGGAGAATGCAGGGATAACAGTGGTAAGGGAAAGGATGCATTATAATTAGCACATGTAATGTTTTTCTGGGTGCGTGGTGAGGGCTTAACCAAACAGTGAAGACAGGCAGTGAATCTAGAGTACATTGTTCTGTTGATGGAAGTGACTGCAGTGGGGCATTGGGAAGAATTTCGAGACAGGTGGAGTCTAGAAAATCTCATGTTATACTTTTACTTATAGATTAATAAGAAAATACAGAATAAACTAATTAAAGAATCCAATAAAACCAGTGAATCTGCCCTGCTAATAATGACATATATATCCCTATGATAATCAGACTAGTATTCAAAGAAACCGAGCTAATTGGACGTCAATAGATTAATGGGTATAGAAGATGTGGTACATATACAGAAAGGAACATTAGTCAGCCATCAGAAGAAAACAAATTCTAGCTTTTGCTACATCATGGATGGCGCTAGAGCATATTATGCTCAGTGAAATAAGTGAGGAAGAGAAGAAATATATTAAGTGATTTAACATATGCGCGGATACGAAGAGCCAAGATAAAACTGAAGGAGCAAAACATCAACAGATTCACAGAACACAAGTTTGGAGTAACAGTTACCAAGGGTAAGAGAGTGGCGTTGTTACATATGAAAGCAAGGAGAAGGTAGGCATAATGATTAGCATTATTAATGTGGATTGGGGGAGATGGAATCTACAGTATCTTACTATGCTCATGGACAGTGACTTCAGGGAAGTAACTGGGTTGATCTTGGTTATAGTGTGGGACTTGTAAAATTAATGATTCTCATGTAATTTTAGATTAATTATTAAAGAATTATTAAGGAATATATGAATAAATATAAAAAATCAAATCTATAAATATATAAACAGAATGCAGCAGCCCATGTTAAAAACTAAAATTGCACCCATATGTTTCTCACTGAAGTATTGACAATGGCCAAGCTAAATGTCCATAAGTAAATGGGACGTAGAATATTATTCAGCCATATGAGGTAAACAAATCTTATCATTTACAACAACATGGATAGAACTTGTGGGTATTGTTCTCAGTGAATTAAGAAACGAAGAGAAAGTCAAGTGGCAATTGATGTCACTCTACTGTGGAGAGTTAGAAAAAAAGAGAAATAGTGAAGGAACAAGACAGTGGCAGGTTCAATGAACTGAAGAGTGGACTAATGGTTACCAAGGGGAAAGTGAAAGAGGGGAATGGCTTGAAAGGGAGGAATGAGAGATAAAATGGGGCATTACGTGTAGCACACATATGTGGAGAGGGTGTGGGCACGAGGAAGGCAGTACAACAGCAAAGAACAGTAGAGCTACTACAGTGCATTAAGGAGCTCGTGGACAGTGACACTTATGCTGTATAACGTGTGGATTTGAAAATGGGGTTTGTCTAATTACCATAATTGCGCTAAGGTAACTGTGTGGTATTGATGCCAAAATCAAAAGAAACAAGCAGTATCTTGGATCTCTTTTCTTTTCCTCTGAACCTGTCAAGGTGGTCAGCGCCCATCTTACCAAAGTCCAACTCCGTGCAGGGTAGCATGCTCTGAAGTGAGAACCAGCTAATCTGAGCTTACATATCCTGTCTCTATGAAAGAGGCGCACTGTGACATCATGGAATCTCCAGGCAACAAGGCTGTTCCTGCAAACTCCACTAGCACATGTTGGGCAGAGCTCAGCCGTGTGGAGCTGCAACATCTTAGAAACATAACTTGTTCTGGCCTACATATATAAGTAAAATGATGTCACTCATCATTGGAATATAAGAAAAAAGAAAAAGCTGAAGGAGAAAAAAAGCGGTGTCACAAAACATAAGAATAGATTCACAGTTACCAAAGGGAAAGAGACAGAGAATGATGGTTGGAAATGGAGGGGAATGGATGTGTGGAAGAAATGGAGCATTTCAGTTAGCATATATAGTGTGCGAATGGACGCACGTGGAGTGCTGTCCAACAGAGAAGACAACTAGCAATACTACAGTACATTGTTATGGTGATGGAAGTGTCTTCACGGGCTTTTGGATGAAACGAGGAATGGGGGTCTAGGAAATACGTTACACATACTATTGCAGATAAATGGTGAACAAACCACTAAATAATAAACACATATCAATAAATCCATTGGAGCAGACAAGTTAAAAAAGGCACATACATCCACGGGTTTATCAGCAGTAAGCACAGTAGCCCAGGTAACTTTCCATCAGTAGATTAATGAGTAAAGAATTTGTGGTACATATTCACAGTTGAATATTACTCAGCCATAAGATGACAATAAATCCTAACATTTGTAAAAACTCGGAAGGTGCTGGAGGGCACTATACTCATGACATAAGAGGTGGAGGAAGACAAGTGTCAAGTGACTTGAGCCATCTGTGGAGATGTAGGAAAAAGAAAAACTGAAGGAGAGAAACATCATCCGATTCACAGAAATGAAAATTGGTCTAAGAGATTCCAAAGGGAAAGGATCTGTGATGGATAGGAGCGAATGGATGGTGGAAGTAGGGGTAAAGAAAGCGTGCTATATGATTTCCATGAATACTGCAGATGGGCCTTGTGGGGATGGCTGTACAAAACACGGAAGACAAGTAGTGATTCTACAGTATCTTACTATGCTCACGGAGTGTGACTGCAAATGAGAATCCTGGAGTTCTTTGTGATGGGCCGGTCCTAGCACACATAATTTTATTCATGTTCTTGTAGACTAATGAGATATAATTAAATGAACGAATGCATAAAATAAATGCAGAGTAACAGAGAAAGCAGCAGGCAGTTTAAAGGAGACGTGTGCACACCTATGTTATTTACCACAATGATAACAATAGTGAAGCTAAGTATCCAACAGCAAATGAAGAGTGGGATATTATTCAGATATATGACTAAAACAAACCCTGCCATTTACAAAAACATGGATGGAGATACAGAGGATTGTTCTCAGTTAAATAAGCGGTGGAGAGTGAGAAAATTGGCAAATGATTTCACTCACCAGCAGAGTATTAAAAAAAGAAATAAAATGAAAAAACCAAAACTGTAGAAGCCACGCTGAAGAGAAGAATGGACTAATGTTTACCAAAGGAAAGAGACTGGGCCGGTTATGTTTTGTGGATTGATAAGAAGGACTGGGGGTTAGAAATGGTGAATTAGAATAAGTGCACATAGTGTTTGGCTGGGGAACGTGGAGGACTGCACGTCACAGAGAAGACTAGTGATTCTACATTATTTTACTGCACTGGAGGGTAGTGAACGCAATGGGATATCTGGGGATATATAGTTGATGGAAGTTGTAGTAAACAATATTACTCATGTAATTGTGTATTCATGAGAAATAAAAGATAGATACACATAGAACGTATTAAAGATCATAGTTGCAGAAAGTTGATAGATGATAGAGATAAATGATGACTATGATAGATGAAAGATAGCAAGAAGGTAGATTGTCAGATGATAGATGATAGATACATAGAGGAAAAGTAAGTAGTATAGATAAGTAGATATAATGCAGTAGCCCAATTTAAAAATGGTATGTGCACCCCCTTGTTTATCGCAGCACTATTCACAGTAGCGGGTCCGTCTCCATCAGAAGTTGAATGGATACAGAAGAAGTGGTATATATAAACAATTAATTGCCTTTCACCCATAAGAAGAAAACATATCCTCCCATTTGTGACAACATAGATGAAAGAACGGGGTTTTATGTTCAATGAAATAAGATAGGAATACAAGTATCAAACGATATGAACAATCTGTGCAGATAGAGAAGCCGGAAAGAACTGAAGGAGCAAAATAGGGGCAGACACACAGAGATCAGGAATGAACTACCAGTTACCAAAGAAAAAACGACTAGGGTGGACATGGGAGAATGCAGGGATAACAGTGGTAAGGGAAAGGATGCATTATAATTAGCACATGTAATGTTTTTCTGGGTGCGTGGTGAGGGCTTAACCAAACAGTGAAGACAGGCAGTGAATCTAGAGTACATTGTTCTGTTGATGGAAGTGACTGCAGTGGGGCATTGGGAAGAATTTCGAGACAGGTGGAGTCTAGAAAATCTCATGTTATACTTTTACTTATAGATTAATAAGAAAATACAGAATAAACTAATTAAAGAATCCAATAAAACCAGTGAATCTGCCCTGCTAATAATGACATATATATCCCTATGATAATCAGACTAGTATTCAAAGAAACCGAGCTAATTGGACGTCAATAGATTAATGGGTATAGAAGATGTGGTACATATACAGAAAGGAACATTAGTCAGCCATCAGAAGAAAACAAATTCTAGCTTTTGCTACATCATGGATGGCGCTAGAGCATATTATGCTCAGTGAAATAAGTGAGGAAGAGAAGAAATATATTAAGTGATTTAACATATGCGCGGATACGAAGAGCCAAGATAAAACTGAAGGAGCAAAACATCAACAGATTCACAGAACACAAGTTTGGAGTAACAGTTACCAAGGGTAAGAGAGTGGCGTTGTTACATATGAAAGCAAGGAGAAGGTAGGCATAATGATTAGCATTATTAATGTGGATTGGGGGAGATGGAATCTACAGTATCTTACTATGCTCATGGACAGTGACTTCAGGGAAGTAACTGGGTTGATCTTGGTTATAGTGTGGGACTTGTAAAATTAATGATTCTCATGTAATTTTAGATTAATTATTAAAGAATTATTAAGGAATATATGAATAAATATAAAAAATCAAATCTATAAATATATAAACAGAATGCAGCAGCCCATGTTAAAAACTAAAATTGCACCCATATGTTTCTCACTGAAGTATTGACAATGGCCAAGCTAAATGTCCATAAGTAAATGGGACGTAGAATATTATTCAGCCATATGAGGTAAACAAATCTTATCATTTACAACAACATGGATAGAACTTGTGGGTATTGTTCTCAGTGAATTAAGAAACGAAGAGAAAGTCAAGTGGCAATTGATGTCACTCTACTGTGGAGAGTTAGAAAAAAAGAGAAATAGTGAAGGAACAAGACAGTGGCAGGTTCAATGAACTGAAGAGTGGACTAATGGTTACCAAGGGGAAAGTGAAAGAGGGGAATGGCTTGAAAGGGAGGAATGAGAGATAAAATGGGGCATTACGTGTAGCACACATATGTGGAGAGGGTGTGGGCACGAGGAAGGCAGTACAACAGCAAAGAACAGTAGAGCTACTACAGTGCATTAAGGAGCTCGTGGACAGTGACACTTATGCTGTATAACGTGTGGATTTGAAAATGGGGTTTGTCTAATTACCATAATTGCGCTAAGGTAACTGTGTGGTATTGATGCCAAAATCAAAAGAAACAAGCAGTATCTTGGATCTCTTTTCTTTTCCTCTGAACCTGTCAAGGTGGTCAGCGCCCATCTTACCAAAGTCCAACTCCGTGCAGGGTAGCATGCTCTGAAGTGAGAACCAGCTAATCTGAGCTTACATATCCTGTCTCTATGAAAGAGGCGCACTGTGACATCATGGAATCTCCAGGCAACAAGGCTGTTCCTGCAAACTCCACTAGCACATGTTGGGCAGAGCTCAGCCGTGTGGAGCTGCAACATCTTAGAAACATAACTTGTTCTGGCCTACATATATAAGTAAAATGATGTCACTCATCATTGGAATATAAGAAAAAAGAAAAAGCTGAAGGAGAAAAAAAGCGGTGTCACAAAACATAAGAATAGATTCACAGTTACCAAAGGGAAAGAGACAGAGAATGATGGTTGGAAATGGAGGGGAATGGATGTGTGGAAGAAATGGAGCATTTCAGTTAGCATATATAATGTGGGAATGGACGCACGTGGAGTGCTGTCCAACAGAGAAGACAACTAGCAATACTACAGTACATTGTTATGGTGATGGAAGTGTCTTCACGGGCTTTTGGATGAAACGAGGAATGGGGGTCTAGGAAATACGTTACACATACTATTGCAGATAAATGGTGAACAAACAACTAAATAATAAACACATATCAATAAATCCATTGGAGCAGACAAGTTAAAAAAGGCACATACATCCACGGGTTTATCAGCAGTAAGCACAGTAGCCCAGGTAACTTTCCATCAGTAGATTAATGAGTAAAGAATTTGTGGTACATATTCACAGTTGAATATTACTCAGCCATAAGATGACAATAAATCCTAACATTTGTAAAAACTCGGAAGGTGCTGGAGGGCACTATACTCATGACATAAGAGGTGGAGGAAGACAAGTGTCAAGTGACTTGAGCCATCTGTGGAGATGTAGGAAAAAGAAAAACTGAAGGAGAGAAACATCATCCGATTCACAGAAATGAAAATTGGTCTAAGAGATTCCAAAGGGAAAGGATCTGTGATGGATAGGAGCGAATGGATGGTGGAAGTAGGGGTAAAGAAAGCGTGCTATATGATTTCCATGAATACTGCAGATGGGCCTTGTGGGGATGGCTGTACAAAACACGGAAGACAAGTAGTGATTCTACAGTATCTTACTATGCTCACGGAGTGTGACTGCAAATGAGAATCCTGGAGTTCTTTGTGATGGGCCGGTCCTAGCACACATAATTTTATTCATGTTCTTGTAGACTAATGAGATATAATTAAATGAACGAATGCATAAAATAAATGCAGAGTAACAGAGAAAGCAGCAGGCAGTTTAAAGGAGACGTGTGCACACCTATGTTATTTACCACAATGATAACAATAGTGAAGCTAAGTATCCAACAGCAAATGAAGAGTGGGATATTATTCAGATATATGACTAAAACAAACCCTGCCATTTACAAAAACATGGATGGAGATACAGAGGATTGTTCTCAGTTAAATAAGCGGTGGAGAGTGAGAAAATTGGCAAATGATTTCACTCACCAGCAGAGTATTAAAAAAAGAAATAAAATGAAAAAACCAAAACTGTAGAAGCCACGCTGAAGAGAAGAATGGACTAATGTTTACCAAAGGAAAGAGACTGGGCCGGTTATGTTTTGTGGATTGATAAGAAGGACTGGGGGTTAGAAATGGTGAATTAGAATAAGTGCACATAGTGTTTGGCTGGGGAACGTGGAGGACTGCACGTCACAGAGAAGACTAGTGATTCTACATTATTTTACTGCACTGGAGGGTAGTGAACGCAATGGGATATCTGGGGATATATAGTTGATGGAAGTTGTAGTAAACAATATTACTCATGTAATTGTGTATTCATGAGAAATAAAAGATAGATACACATAGAACGTATTAAAGATCATAGTTGCAGAAAGTTGATAGATGATAGAGATAAATGATGACTATGATAGATGAAAGATAGCAAGAAGGTAGACTGTCAGATGATAGATGATAGATACATAGAGGAAAAGTAAGTAGTATAGATAAGTAGATATAATGCAGTAGCCCAATTTAAAAATGGTATGTGCACCCCCTTGTTTATCGCAGCACTATTCACAGTAGCGGGTCCGTCTCCATCAGAAGTTGAATGGATACAGAAGAAGTGGTATATATAAACAATTAATTGCCTTTCACCCATAAGAAGAAAACATATCCTCCCATTTGTGACAACATAGATGAAAGAACGGGGTTTTATGTTCAATGAAATAAGATAGGAATACAAGTATCAAACGATATGAACAATCTGTGCAGATAGAGAAGCCGGAAAGAACTGAAGGAGCAAAATAGGGGCAGACACACAGAGATCAGGAATGAACTACCAGTTACCAAAGAAAAAACGACTAGGGTGGACATGGGAGAATGCAGGGATAACAGTGGTAAAGGAAAGGATGCATTATAATTAGCACATGTAATGTTTTTCTGGGTGCGTGGTGAGGGCTTAACCAAACAGTGAAGACAGGCAGTGAATCTAGAGTACATTGCTCTGTTGATGGAAGTGACTGCAGTGGGGCATTGGGAAGAATTTCGAGACAGGTGGAGTCTAGAAAATCTCATGTTATACTTTTACTTATAGATTAATAAGAAAATACAGAATAAACTAATTAAAGAATCCAATAAAACCAGTGAATCTGCCCTGCTAATAATGACATATATATCCCTATGATAATCAGACTAGTATTCAAAGAAACCGAGCTAATTGGACGTCAATAGATTAATGGGTATAGAAGATGTGGTACATATACAGAAAGGAACATTAGTCAGCCATCAGAAGAAAACAAATTCTAGCTTTTGCTACATCATGGATGGCGCTAGAGCATATTATGCTCAGTGAAATAAGTGAGGAAGAGAAGAAATATATTAAGTGATTTAACACATGCGCGGATACGAAGAGCCAAGATAAAACTGAAGGAGCAAAACATCAACAGATTCACAGAACACAAGTTTGGAGTAACAGTTACCAAGGGTAAGAGAGTGGCGTTGTTACATATGAAAGCAAGGAGAAGGTAGGCATAATGATTAGCATTATTAATGTGGATTGGGGGAGATGGAATCTACAGTATCTTACTATGCTCATGGACAGTGACTCCAGGAAAGTAACTGGGTTGATCTTGGTTATAGTGTGGGACTTGTAAAATTAATGATTCTCATGTAATTTTAGATTAATTATTAAAGAATTATTAAAGGAATATATGAATAAATATAAAAAATCAAATCTATAAATATATAAACAGAATGCAGCAGCCCATGTTAAAAACTAACATTGCACCCATATGTTTCTCACTGAAGTATTGACAATGGCCAAGCTAAATGTCCATAAGTAAATGGGACGTAGAATATTATTCAGCCATATGAGGTAAACAAATCTTATCATTTACAACAACATGGATAGAACTTGTGGGTATTGTTCTCAGTGAAATAAGAAACGAAGAGAAAGTCAAGTGGCAATTGATGTCACTCTACTGTGGAGAGTTAGAAAAAAAGAGAAATAGTGAAGGAACAAGACAGTGGCAGGTTCAATGAACTGAAGAGTGGACTAATGGTTACCAAGGGGAAAGTGAAAGAGGGGAATGGCTTGAAAGGGAGGAATGAGAGATAAAATGGGGCATTACGTGTAGCACACATATGTGGAGAGGGTGTGGGCACGAGGAAGGCAGTACAACAGCAAAGAACGGTAGAGCTACTACAGTGCATTAAGGAGCTCGTGGACAGTGACACTTATGCTGTATAAAGTGTGGATTTGAAAATGGGGTTTGTCTAATTACCATAATTGCGCTAAGGTAACTGTGTGGTATTGATGCCAAAATCAAAAGAAACAAGCAGTATCTTGGATCTCTTTTCTTTTCCTCTGAACCTGTCAAGGTGGTCAGCGCCCATCTTACCAAAGTCCAACTCCGTGCAGGGTAGCATGCTCTGAAGTGAGAACCAGCTAATCTGAGCTTACATATCCTGTCTCTATGAAAGAGGTGCACTGTGACATCATGGAATCTCCAGGCAACAAGGCTGTTCCTGCAAACTCCACTAGCACATGTTGGGCAGAGCTCAGCCGTGTGGAGCTGCAACATCTTAGAAACATAACTTGTTCTGGCCTACATATATAAGTAAAATGATGTCACTCATCATTGGAATATAAGAAAAAAGAAAAAGCTGAAGGAGAAAAAAAGCGGTGTCACAAAACATAAGAATAGATTCACAGTTACCAAAGGGAAAGAGACAGAGAATGATGGTTGGAAATGGAGGGGAATGGATGTGTGGAAGAAATGGAGCATTTCAGTTAGCATATATAATGTGGGAATGGACGCACGTGGAGTGCTGTCCAACAGAGAAGACAACTAGCAATACTACAGTACATTGTTATGGTGATGGAAGTGTCTTCACGGGCTTTTGGATGAAACGAGGAATGGGGGTCTAGGAAATACGTTACACATACTATTGCAGATAAATGGTGAACAAACCACTAAATAATAAACACATATCAATAAATCCATTGGAGCAGACAAGTTAAAAAAGGCACATACATCCACGGGTTTATCAGCAGTAAGCACAGTAGCCCAGGTAACTTTCCATCAGTAGATTAATGAGTAAAGAATTTGTGGTACATATTCACAGTTGAATATTACTCAGCCATAAGATGACAATAAATCCTAACATTTGTAAAAACTCGGAAGGTGCTGGAGGGCACTATACTCATGACATAAGAGGTGGAGGAAGACAAGTGTCAAGTGACTTGAGCCATCTGTGGAGATGTAGGAAAAAGAAAAACTGAAGGAGAGAAACATCATCCGATTCACAGAAATGAAAATTGGTCTAAGAGATTCCAAAGGGAAAGGATCTGTGATGGATAGGAGCGAATGGATGGTGGAAGTAGGGGTAAAGAAAGCGTGCTATATGATTTCCATGAATACTGCAGATGGGCCTTGTGGGGATGGCTGTACAAAACACGGAAGACAAGTAGTGATTCTACAGTATCTTACTATGCTCACGGAGTGTGACTGCAAATGAGAATCCTGGAGTTCTTTGTGATGGGCCGGTCCTAGCACACATAATTTTATTCATGTTCTTGTAGACTAATGAGATATAATTAAATGAACGAATGCATAAAATAAATGCAGAGTAACAGAGAAAGCAGCAGGCAGTTTAAAGGAGACGTGTGCACACCTATGTTATTTACCACAATGATAACAATAGTGAAGCTAAGTATCCAACAGCAAATGAAGAGTGGGATATTATTCAGATATATGACTAAAACAAACCCTGCCATTTACAAAAACATGGATGGAGATACAGAGGATTGTTCTCAGTTAAATAAGCGGTGGAGAGTGAGAAAATTGGCAAATGATTTCACTCACCAGCAGAGTATTAAAAAAAGAAATAAAATGAAAAAACCAAAACTGTAGAAGCCACGCTGAAGAGAAGAATGGACTAATGTTTACCAAAGGAAAGAGACTGGGCCGGTTATGTTTTGTGGATTGATAAGAAGGACTGGGGGTTAGAAATGGTGAATTAGAATAAGTGCACATAGTGTTTGGCTGGGGAACGTGGAGGACTGCACGTCACAGAGAAGACTAGTGATTCTACAGTATTTTACTGCACTGGAGGGTAGTGAACGCAATGGGATATCTGGGGATATATAGTTGATGGAAGTTGTAGTAAACAATATTACTCATGTAATTGTGTATTCATGAGAAATAAAAGATAGATACACATAGAACGTATTAAAGATCATAGTTGCAGAAAGTTGATAGATGATAGAGATAAATGATGACTATGATAGATGAAAGATAGCAAGAAGGTAGATTGTCAGATGATAGATGATAGATACATAGAGGAAAAGTAAGTAGTATAGATAAGTAGATATAATGCAGTAGCCCAATTTAAAAATGGTATGTGCACCCCCTTGTTTATCGCAGCACTATTCACAGTAGCGGGTCCGTCTCCATCAGAAGTTGAATGGATACAGAAGAAGTGGTATATATAAACAATTAATTGCCTTTCACCCATAAGAAGAAAACATATCCTCCCATTTGTGACAACATAGATGAAAGAACGGGGTTTTATGTTCAATGAAATAAGATAGGAATACAAGTATCAAACGATATGAACAATCTGTGCAGATAGAGAAGCCGGAAAGAACTGAAGGAGCAAAATAGGGGCAGACACACAGAGATCAGGAATGAACTACCAGTTACCAAAGAAAAAACGACTAGGGTGGACATGGGAGAATGCAGGGATAACAGTGGTAAGGGAAAGGATGCATTATAATTAGCACATGTAATGTTTTTCTGGGTGCGTGGTGAGGGCTTAACCAAACAGTGAAGACAGGCAGTGAATCTAGAGTACATTGCTCTGTTGATGGAAGTGACTGCAGTGGGGCATTGGGAAGAATTTCGAGACAGGTGGAGTCTAGAAAATCTCATGTTATACTTTTACTTATAGATTAATAAGAAAATACAGAATAAACTAATTAAAGAATCCAATAAAACCAGTGAATCTGCCCTGCTAATAATGACATATATATCCCTATGATAATCAGACTAGTATTCAAAGAAACCGAGCTAATTGGACGTCAATAGATTAATGGGTATAGAAGATGTGGTACATATACAGAAAGGAACATTAGTCAGCCATCAGAAGAAAACAAATTCTAGCTTTTGCTACATCATGGATGGCGCTAGAGCATATTATGCTCAGTGAAATAAGTGAGGAAGAGAAGAAATATATTAAGTGATTTAACATATGCGCGGATACGAAGAGCCAAGATAAAACTGAAGGAGCAAAACATCAACAGATTCACAGAACACAAGTTTGGAGTAACAGTTACCAAGGGTAAGAGAGTGGTGTTGTTACATATGAAAGCAAGGAGAAGGTAGGCATAATGATTAGCATTATTAATGTGGATTGGGGGAGATGGAATCTACAGTATCTTACTATGCTCATGGACAGTGACTTCAGGGAAGTAACTGGGTTGATCTTGGTTATAGTGTGGGACTTGTAAAATTAATGATTCTCATGTAATTTTAGATTAATTATTAAAGAATTATTAAAGGAATATATGAATAAATATAAAAAATCAAATCTATAAATATATAAACAGAATGCAGCAGCCCATGTTAAAAACTAAAATTGCACCCATATGTTTCTCACTGAAGTATTGACAATGGCCAAGCTAAATGTCCATAAGTAAATGGGACGTAGAATATTATTCAGCCATATGAGGTAAACAAATCTTATCATTTACAACAACATGGATAGAACTTGTGGGTATTGTTCTCAGTGAAATAAGAAACGAAGAGAAAGTCAAGTGGCAATTGATGTCACTTTACTGTGGAGAGTTAGAAAAAAAGAGAAATAGTGAAGGAACAAGACAGTGGCAGGTTCAATGAACTGAAGAGTGGACTAATGGTTACCAAGGGGAAAGTGAAAGAGGGGAATGGCTTGAAAGGGAGGAATGAGAGATAAAATGGGGCATTACGTGTAGCACACATATGTGGAGAGGGTGTGGGCACGAGGAAGGCAGTACAACAGCAAAGAACGGTAGAGCTACTACAGTGCATTAAGGAGCTCGTGGACAGTGACACTTATGCTGTATAACGTGTGGATTTGAAAATGGGGTTTGTCTAATTACCATAATTGCGCTAAGGTAACTGTGTGGTATTGATGCCAAAATCAAAAGAAACAAGCAGTATCTTGGATCTCTTTTCCTTTCCTCTGAACCTGTCAAGGTGGTCAGCGCCCATCTTACCAAAGTCCAACTCCGTGCAGGGTAGCATGCTCTGAAGTGAGAACCAGCTAATCTGAGCTTACATATCCTGTCTCTATGAAAGAGGCGCACTGTGACATCATGGAATCTCCAGGCAACAAGGCTGTTCCTGCAAACTCCACTAGCACATGTTGGGCAGAGCTCAGCCGTGTGGAGCTGCAACATCTTAGAAACATAACTTGTTCTGGCCTACATATATAAGTAAAATGATGTCACTCATCATTGGAATATAAGAAAAAAGAAAAAGCTGAAGGAGAAAAAAAGCGGTGTCACAAAAAATAAGAATAGATTCACAGTTACCAAAGGGAAAGAGACAGAGAATGATGGTTGGAAATGGAGGGGAATGGATGTGTGGAAGAAATGGAGCACTTCAGTTAGCATATATAATGTGGGAATGGACGCACGTGGAGTGCTGTCCAACAGAGAAGACAACTAGCAATACTACAGTACATTGTTATGGTGATGGAAGTGTCTTCACGGGCTTTTGGATGAAACGAGGAATGGGGGTCTAGGAAATACGTTACACATACTATTGCAGATAAATGGTGAACAAACAACTAAATAATAAACACATATCAATAAATCCATTGGAGCAGACAAGTTAAAAAAGGCACATACATCCACGGGTTTATCAGCAGTAAGCACAGTAGCCCAGGTAACTTTCCATCAGTAGATTAATGAGTAAAGAATTTGTGGTACATATTCACAGTTGAATATTACTCAGCCATAAGATGACAATAAATCCTAACATTTGTAAAAACTCGGAAGGTGCTGGAGGGCACTATACTCATGACATAAGAGGTGGAGGAAGACAAGTGTCAAGTGACTTGAGCCATCTGTGGAGATGTAGGAAAAAGAAAAACTGAAGGAGAGAAACATCATCCGATTCACAGAAATGAAAATTGGTCTAAGAGATTCCAAAGGGAAAGGATCTGTGATGGATAGGAGCGAATGGATGGTGGAAGTAGGGGTAAAGAAAGCGTGCTATATGATTTCCATGAATACTGCAGATGGGCCTTGTGGGGATGGCTGTACAAAACACGGAAGACAAGTAGTGATTCTACAGTATCTTACTATGCTCACGGAGTGTGACTGCAAATGAGAATCCTGGAGTTCTTTGTGATGGGCCGGTCCTAGCACACATAATTTTATTCATGTTCTTGTAGACTAATGAGATATAATTAAATGAACGAATGCATAAAATAAATGCAGAGTAACAGAGAAAGCAGCAGGCAGTTTAAAGGAGACGTGTGCACACCTATGTTATTTACCACAATGATAACAATAGTGAAGCTAAGTATCCAACAGCAAATGAAGAGTGGGATATTATTCAGATATATGACTAAAACAAACCCTGCCATTTACAAAAACATGGATGGAGATACAGAGGATTGTTCTCAGTTAAATAAGCGGTGGAGAGTGAGAAAATTGGCAAATGATTTCACTCACCAGCAGAGTATTAAAAAAAGAAATAAAATGAAAAAACCAAAACTGTAGAAGCCACGCTGAAGAGAAGAATGGACTAATGTTTACCAAAGGAAAGAGACTGGGCCGGTTATGTTTTGTGGATTGATAAGAAGGACTGGGGGTTAGAAATGGTGAATTAGAATAAGTGCACATAGTGTTTGGCTGGGGAACGTGGAGGACTGCACGTCACAGAGAAGACTAGTGATTCTACATTATTTTACTGCACTGGAGGGTAGTGAACGCAATGGGATATCTGGGGATATATAGTTGATGGAAGTTGTAGTAAACAATATTACTCATGTAATTGTGTATTCATGAGAAATAAAAGATAGATACACATAGAACGTATTAAAGATCATAGTTGCAGAAAGTTGATAGATGATAGAGATAAATGATGACTATGATAGATGAAAGATAGCAAGAAGGTAGATTGTCAGATGATAGATGATAGATACATAGAGGAAAAGTAAGTAGTATAGATAAGTAGATATAATGCAGTAGCCCAATTTAAAAATGGTATGTGCACCCCCTTGTTTATCGCAGCACTATTCACAGTAGCGGGTCCGTCTCCATCAGAAGTTGAATGGATACAGAAGAAGTGGTATATATAAACAATTAATTGCCTTTCACCCATAAGAAGAAAACATATCCTCCCATTTGTGACAACATAGATGAAAGAACGGGGTTTTATGTTCAATGAAATAAGATAGGAATACAAGTATCAAACGATATGAACAATCTGTGCAGATAGAGAAGCCGGAAAGTACTGAAGGAGCAAAATAGGGGCAGACACACAGAGATCAGGAATGAACTACCAGTTACCAAAGAAAAAACGACTAGGGTGGACATGGGAGAATGCAGGGATAACAGTGGTAAGGGAAAGGATGCATTATAATTAGCACATGTAATGTTTTTCTGGGTGCGTGGTGAGGGCTTAACCAAACAGTGAAGACAGGCAGTGAATCTAGAGTACATTGCTCTGTTGATGGAAGTGACTGCAGTGGGGCATTGGGAAGAATTTCGAGACAGGTGGAGTCTAGAAAATCTCATGTTATACTTTTACTTATAGATTAATAAGAAAATACAGAATAAACTAATTAAAGAATCCAATAAAACCAGTGAATCTGCCCTGCTAATAATGACATATATATCCCTATGATAATCAGACTAGTATTCAAAGAAACCGAGCTAATTGGACGTCAATAGATTAATGGGTATAGAAGATGTGGTACATATACAGAAAGGAACATTAGTCAGCCATCAGAAGAAAACAAATTCTAGCTTTTGCTACATCATGGATGGCGCTAGAGCATATTATGCTCAGTGAAATAAGTGAGGAAGAGAAGAAATATATTAAGTGATTTAACATATGCGCGGATACGAAGAGCCAAGATAAAACTGAAGGAGCAAAACATCAACAGATTCACAGAACACAAGTTTGGAGTAACAGTTACCAAGGGTAAGAGAGTGGCGTTGTTACATATGAAAGCAAGGAGAAGGTAGGCATAATGATTAGCATTATTAATGTGGATTGGGGGAGATGGAATCTACAGTATCTTACTATGCTCATGGACAGTGACTCCAGGAAAGTAACTGGGTTGATCTTGGTTATAGTGTGGGACTTGTAAAATTAATGATTCTCATGTAATTTTAGATTAATTATTAAAGAATTATTAAAGGAATATATGAATAAATATAAAAAATCAAATCTATAAATATATAAACAGAATGCAGCAGCCCATGTTAAAAACTAAAATTGCACCCATATGTTTCTCACTGAAGTATTGACAATGGCCAAGCTAAATGTCCATAAGTAAATGGGACGTAGAATATTATTCAGCCATATGAGGTAAACAAATCTTATCATTTACAACAACATGGATAGAACTTGTGGGTATTGTTCTCAGTGAAATAAGAAACGAAGAGAAAGTCAAGTGGCAATTGATGTCACTCTACTGTGGAGAGTTAGAAAAAAAGAGAAATAGTGAAGGAACAAGACAGTGGCAGGTTCAATGAACTGAAGAGTGGACTAATGGTTACCAAGGGGAAAGTGAAAGAGGGGAATGGCTTGAAAGGGAGGAATGAGAGATAAAATGGGGCATTACGTGTAGCACACATATGTGGAGAGGGTGTGGGCACGAGGAAGGCAGTACAACAGCAAAGAACGGTAGAGCTACTACAGTGCATTAAGGAGCTCGTGGACAGTGACACTTATGCTGTATAACGTGTGGATTTGAAAATGGGGTTTGTCTAATTACCATAATTGCGCTAAGGTAACTGTGTGGTATTGATGCCAAAATCAAAAGAAACAAGCAGTATCTTGGATCTCTTTTCTTTTCCTCTGAACCTGTCAAGGTGGTCAGCGCCCATCTTACCAAAGTCCAACTCCGTGCAGGGTAGCATGCTCTGAAGTGAGAACCAGCTAATCTGAGCTTACATATCCTGTCTCTATGAAAGAGGCGCACTGTGACATCATGGAATCTCCAGGCAACAAGGCTGTTCCTGCAAACTCCACTAGCACATGTTGGGCAGAGCTCAGCCGTGTGGAGCTGCAACATCTTAGAAACATAACTTGTTCTGGCCTACATATATAAGTAAAATGATGTCACTCATCATTGGAATATAAGAAAAAAGAAAAAGCTGTAGGAGAAAAAAAGCGGTGTCACAAAACATAAGAATAGATTCACAGTTACCAAAGGGAAAGAGACAGAGAATGATGGTTGGAAATGGAGGGGAATGGATGTGTGGAAGAAATGGAGCATTTCAGTTAGCATATATAATGTGGGAATGGACGCACGTGGAGTGCTGTCCAACAGAGAAGACAACTAGCAATACTACAGTACATTGTTATGGTGATGGAAGTGTCTTCACGGGCTTTTGGATGAAACGAGGAATGGGGGTCTAGGAAATACGTTACACATACTATTGCAGATAAATGGTGAACAAACAACTAAATAATAAACACATATCAATAAATCCATTGGAGCAGACAAGTTAAAAAAGGCACATACATCCACGGGTTTATCAGCAGTAAGCACAGTAGCCCAGGTAACTTTCCATCAGTAGATTAATGAGTAAAGAATTTGTGGTACATATTCACAGTTGAATATTACTCAGCCATAAGATGACAATAAATCCTAACATTTGTAAAAACTCGGAAGGTGCTGGAGGGCACTATACTCATGACATAAGAGGTGGAGGAAGACAAGTGTCAAGTGACTTGAGCCATCTGTGGAGATGTAGGAAAAAGAAAAACTGAAGGAGAGAAACATCATCCGATTCACAGAAATGAAAATTGGTCTAAGAGATTCCAAAGGGAAAGGATCTGTGATGGATAGGAGCGAATGGATGGTGGAAGTAGGGGTAAAGAAAGCGTGCTATATGATTTCCATGAATACTGCAGATGGGCCTTGTGGGGATGGCTGTACAAAACACGGAAGACAAGTAGTGATTCTACAGTATCTTACTATGCTCACGGAGTGTGACTGCAAATGAGAATCCTGGAGTTCTTTGTGATGGGCCGGTCCTAGCACACATAATTTTATTCATGTTCTTGTAGACTAATGAGATATAATTAAATGAACGAATGCATAAAATAAATGCAGAGTAACAGAGAAAGCAGCAGGCAGTTTAAAGGAGACGTGTGCACACCTATGTTATTTACCACAATGATAACAATAGTGAAGCTAAGTATCCAACAGCAAATGAAGAGTGGGATATTATTCAGATATATGACTAAAACAAACCCTGCCATTTACAAAAACATGGATGGAGATACAGAGGATTGTTCTCAGTTAAATAAGCGGTGGAGAGTGAGAAAATTGGCAAATGATTTCACTCACCAGCAGAGTATTAAAAAAAGAAATAAAATGAAAAAACCAAAACTGTAGAAGCCACGCTGAAGAGAAGAATGGACTAATGTTTACCAAAGGAAAGAGACTGGGCCGGTTATGTTTTGTGGATTGATAAGAAGGACTGGGGGTTAGAAATGGTGAATTAGAATAAGTGCACATAGTGTTTGGCTGGGGAACGTGGAGGACTGCACGTCACAGAGAAGACTAGTGATTCTACATTATTTTACTGCACTGGAGGGTAGTGAACGCAATGGGATATCTGGGGATATATAGTTGATGGAAGTTGTAGTAAACAATATTACTCATGTAATTGTGTATTCATGAGAAATAAAAGATAGATACACATAGAACGTATTAAAGATCATAGTTGCAGAAAGTTGATAGATGATAGAGATAAATGATGACTATGATAGATGAAAGATAGCAAGAAGGTAGATTGTCAGATGATAGATGATAGATACATAGAGGAAAAGTAAGTAGTATAGATAAGTAGATATAATGCAGTAGCCCAATTTAAAAATGGTATGTGCACCCCCTTGTTTATCGCAGCACTATTCACAGTAGCGGGTCCGTCTCCATCAGAAGATGAATGGATACAGAAGAAGTGGTATATATAAACAATTAATTGCCTTTCACCCATAAGAAGAAAACATATCCTCCCATTTGTGACAACATAGATGAAAGAACGGGGTTTTATGTTCAATGAAATAAGATAGGAATACAAGTATCAAACGATATGAACAATCCGTGCAGATAGAGAAGCCGGAAAGAACTGAAGGAGCAAAATCGGGGCAGACACACAGAGATCAGGAATGAACTATAAGTTACCAAAGAAAAAACGACTAGGGTGGACATGGGAGAATGCAGGGATAACAGTGGTAAGGGAAAGGATGCATTATAATTAGCACATGTAATGTTTTTCTGGGTGCGTGGTGAGGGCTTAACCAAACAGTGAAGACAGGCAGTGAATCTAGAGTACATTGCTCTGTTGATGGAAGTGACTGCAGTGGGGCATTGGGAAGAATTTCGAGACAGGTGGAGTCTAGAAAATCTCATGTTATACTTTTACTTATAGATTAATAAGAAAATACAGAATAAACTAATTAAAGAATCCAATAAAGCCAGTGAATCTGCCCTGCTAATAATGACATATATATCCCTATGATAATCAGACTAGTATTCAAAGAAACCGAGCTAATTGGACGTCAATAGATTAATGGGTATAGAAGATGTGGTACATATACAGAAAGGAACATTAGTCAGCCATCAGAAGAAAACAAATTCTAGCTTTTGCTACATCATGGATGGCGCTAGAGCATATTATGCTCAGTGAAATAAGTGAGGAAGAGAAGAAATATATTAAGTGATTTAACATATGCGCGGATACGAAGAGCCAAGATAAAACTGAAGGAGCAAAACATCAACAGATTCACAGAACACAAGTTTGGAGTAACAGTTACCAAGGGTAAGAGAGTGGCGTTGTTACATATGAAAGCAAGGAGAAGGTAGGCATAATGATTAGCATTATTAATGTGGATTGGGGGAGATGGAATCTACAGTATCTTACTATGCTCATGGACAGTGACTCCAGGAAAGTAACTGGGTTGATCTTGGTTATAGTGTGGGACTTGTAAAATTAATGATTCTCATGTAATTTTAGATTAATTATTAAAGAATTATTAAAGGAATATATGAATAAATATAAAAAATCAAATCTATAAATATATAAACAGAATGCAGCAGCCCATGTTAAAAACTAAAATTGCACCCATATGTTTCTCACTGAAGTATTGACAATGGCCAAGCTAAATGTCCATAAGTAAATGGGACGTAGAATATTATTCAGCCATATGAGGTAAACAAATCTTATCATTTACAACAACATGGATAGAACTTGTGGGTATTGTTCTCAGTGAAATAAGAAACGAAGAGAAAGTCAAGTGGCAATTGATGTCACTCTACTGTGGAGAGTTAGAAAAAAAGAGAAATAGTGATGGAACAAGACAGTGGCAGGTTCAATGAACTGAAGAGTGGACTAATGGTTACCAAGGGGAAAGTGAAAGAGGGGAATGGCTTGAAAGGGAGGAATGAGAGATAAAATGGGGCATTACGTGTAGCACACATATGTGGAGAGGGTGTGGGCACGAGGAAGGCAGTACAACAGCAAAGAACGGTAGAGCTACTACAGTGCATTAAGGAGCTCGTGGACAGTGACACTTATGCTGTATAACGTGTGGATTTGAAAATGGGGTTTGTCTAATTACCATAATTGCGCTAAGGTAACTGTGTGGTATTGATGCCAAAATCAAAAGAAACAAGCAGTATCTTGGATCTCTTTTCTTTTCCTCTGAACCTGTCAAGGTGGTCAGCGCCCATCTTACCAAAGTCCAACTCCGTGCAGGGTAGCATGCTCTGAAGTGAGAACCAGCTAATCTGAGCTTACATATCCTGTCTCTATGAAAGAGGCGCACTGTGACATCATGGAATCTCCAGGCAACAAGGCTGTTCCTGCAAACTCCACTAGCACATGTTGGGCAGAGCTCAGCCGTGTGGAGCTGCAACATCTTAGAAACATAACTTGTTCTGGCCTACATATATAAGTAAAATGATGTCACTCATCATTGGAATATAAGAAAAAAGAAAAAGCTGAAGGAGAAAAAAAGCGGTGTCACAAAACATAAGAATAGATTCACAGTTACCAAAGGGAAAGAGACAGAGAATGATGGTTGGAAATGGAGGGGAATGGATGTGTGGAAGAAATGGAGCATTTCAGTTAGCATATATAATGTGGGAATGGACGCACGTGGAGTGCTGTCCAACAGAGAAGACAACTAGCAATACTACAGTACATTGTTATGGTGATGGAAGTGTCTTCACGGGCTTTTGGATGAAACGAGGAATGGGGGTCTAGGAAATACGTTACACATACTATTGCAGATAAATGGTGAACAAACAACTAAATAATAAACACATATCAATAAATCCATTGGAGCAGACAAGTTAAAAAAGGCACATACATCCACGGGTTTATCAGCAGTAAGCACAGTAGCCCAGGTAACTTTCCATCAGTAGATTAATGAGTAAAGAATTTGTGGTACATATTCACAGTTGAATATTACTCAGCCATAAGATGACAATAAATCCTAACATTTGTAAAAACTCGGAAGGTGCTGGAGGGCACTATACTCATGACATAAGAGGTGGAGGAAGACAAGTGTCAAGTGACTTGAGCCATCTGTGGAGATGTAGGAAAAAGAAAAACTGAAGGAGAGAAACATCATCCGATTCACAGAAATGAAAATTGGTCTAAGAGATTCCAAAGGGAAAGGATCTGTGATGGATAGGAGCGAATGGATGGTGGAAGTAGGGGTAAAGAAAGCGTGCTATATGATTTCCATGAATACTGCAGATGGGCCTTGTGGGGATGGCTGTACAAAACACGGAAGACAAGTAGTGATTCTACAGTATCTTACTATGCTCACGGAGTGTGACTGCAAATGAGAATCCTGGAGTTCTTTGTGATGGGCCGGTCCTAGCACACATAATTTTATTCATGTTCTTGTAGACTAATGAGATATAATTAAATGAACGAATGCATAAAATAAATGCAGAGTAACAGAGAAAGCAGCAGGCAGTTTAAAGGAGACGTGTGCACACCTATGTTATTTACCACAATGATAACAATAGTGAAGCTAAGTATCCAACAGCAAATGAAGAGTGGGATATTATTCAGATATATGACTAAAACAAACCCTGCCATTTACAAAAACATGGATGGAGATACAGAGGATTGTTCTCAGTTAAATAAGCGGTGGAGAGTGAGAAAATTGGCAAATGATTTCACTCACCAGCAGAGTATTAAAAAAAGAAATAAAATGAAAAAACCAAAACTGTAGAAGCCACGCTGAAGAGAAGAATGGACTAATGTTTACCAAAGGAAAGAGACTGGGCCGGTTATGTTTTGTGGATTGATAAGAAGGACTGGGGGTTAGAAATGGTGAATTAGAATAAGTGCACATAGTGTTTGGCTGGGGAACGTGGAGGACTGCACGTCACAGAGAAGACTAGTGATTCTACATTATTTTACTGCACTGGAGGGTAGTGAACGCAATGGGATATCTGGGGATATATAGTTGATGGAAGTTGTAGTAAACAATATTACTCATGTAATTGTGTATTCATGAGAAATAAAAGATAGATACACATAGAACGTATTAAAGATCATAGTTGCAGAAAGTTGATAGATGATAGAGATAAATGATGACTATGATAGATGAAAGATAGCAAGAAGGTAGATTGTCAGATGATAGATGATAGATACATAGAGGAAAAGTAAGTAGTATAGATAAGTAGATATAATGCAGTAGCCCAATTTAAAAATGGTATGTGCACCCCCTTGTTTATCGCAGCACTATTCACAGTAGCGGGTCCGTCTCCATCAGAAGTTGAATGGATACAGAAGAAGTGGTATATATAAACAATTAATTGCCTTTCACCCATAAGAAGAAAACATATCCTCCCATTTGTGACAACATAGATGAAAGAACGGGGTTTTATGTTCAATGAAATAAGATAGGAATACAAGTATCAAACGATATGAACAATCTGTGCAGATAGAGAAGCCGGAAAGAACTGAAGGAGCAAAATCGGGGCAGACACACAGAGATCAGGAATGAACTACCAGTTACCAAAGAAAAAACGACTAGGGTGGACATGGGAGAATGCAGGGATAACAGTGGTAAGGGAAAGGATGCATTATAATTAGCACATGTAATGTTTTTCTGGGTGCGTGGTGAGGGCTTAACCAAACAGTGAAGACAGGCAGTGAATCTAGAGTACATTGCTCTGTTGATGGAAGTGACTGCAGTGGGGCATTGGGAAGAATTTCGAGACAGGTGGAGTCTAGAAAATCTCATGTTATACTTTTACTTATAGATTAATAAGAAAATACAGAATAAACTAATTAAAGAATCCAATAAAGCCAGTGAATCTGCCCTGCTAATAATGACATATATATCCCTATGATAATCAGACTAGTATTCAAAGAAACCGAGCTAATTGGACGTCAATAGATTAATGGGTATAGAAGATGTGGTACATATACAGAAAGGAACATTAGTCAGCCATCAGAAGAAAACAAATTCTAGCTTTTGCTACATCATGGATGGCGCTAGAGCATATTATGCTCAGTGAAATAAGTGAGGAAGAGAAGAAATATATTAAGTGATTTAACATATGCGCGGATACGAAGAGCCAAGATAAAACTGAAGGAGCAAAACATCAACAGATTCACAGAACACAAGTTTGGAGTAACAGTTACCAAGGGTAAGAGAGTGGCGTTGTTACATATGAAAGCAAGGAGAAGGTAGGCATAATGATTAGCATTATTAATGTGGATTGGGGGAGATGGAATCTACAGTATCTTACTATGCTCATGGACAGTGACTCCAGGAAAGTAACTGGGTTGATCTTGGTTATAGTGTGGGACTTGTAAAATTAATGATTCTCATGTAATTTTAGATTAATTATTAAAGAATTATTAAAGGAATATATGAATAAATATAAAAAATCAAATCTATAAATATATAAACAGAATGCAGCAGCCCATGTTAAAAACTAAAATTGCACCCATATGTTTCTCACTGAAGTATTGACAATGGCCAAGCTAAATGTCCATAAGTAAATGGGACGTAGAATATTATTCAGCCATATGAGGTAAACAAATCTTATCATTTACAACAACATGGATAGAACTTGTGGGTATTGTTCTCAGTGAAATAAGAAACGAAGAGAAAGTCAAGTGGCAATTGATGTCACTCTACTGTGGAGAGTTAGAAAAAAAGAGAAATAGTGATGGAACAAGACAGTGGCAGGTTCAATGAACTGAAGAGTGGACTAATGGTTACCAAAGGGAAAGTGAAAGAGGGGAATGGCTTGAAAGGGAGGAATGAGAGATAAAATGGGGCATTACGTGTAGCACACATATGTGGAGAGGGTGTGGGCACGAGGAAGGCAGTACAACAGCAAAGAACGGTAGAGCTACTACAGTGCATTAAGGAGCTCGTGGACAGTGACACTTATGCTGTATAACGTGTGGATTTGAAAATGGGGTTTGTCTAATTACCATAATTGCGCTAAGGTAACTGTGTGGTATTGATGCCAAAATCAAAAGAAACAAGCAGTATCTTGGATCTCTTTTCTTTTCCTCTGAACCTGTCAAGGTGGTCAGCGCCCATCTTACCAAAGTCCAACTCCGTGCAGGGTAGCATGCTCTGAAGTGAGAACCAGCTAATCTGAGCTTACATATCCTGTCTCTATGAAAGAGGCGCACTGTGACATCATGGAATCTCCAGGCAACAAGGCTGTTCCTGCAAACTCCACTAGCACATGTTGGGCAGAGCTCAGCCGTGTGGAGCTGCAACATCTTAGAAACATAACTTGTTCTGGCCTACATATATAAGTAAAATGATGTCACTCATCATTGGAATATAAGAAAAAAGAAAAAGCTGAAGGAGAAAAAAAGCGGTGTCACAAAACATAAGAATAGATTCACAGTTACCAAAGGGAAAGAGACAGAGAATGATGGTTGGAAATGGAGGGGAATGGATGTGTGGAAGAAATGGAGCATTTCAGTTAGCATATATAATGTGGGAATGGACGCACGTGGAGTGCTGTCCAACAGAGAAGACAACTAGCAATACTACAGTACATTGTTATGGTGATGGAAGTGTCTTCACGGGCTTTTGGATGAAACGAGGAATGGGGGTCTAGGAAATACGTTACACATACTATTGCAGATAAATGGTGAACAAACAACTAAATAATAAACACATATCAATAAATCCATTGGAGCAGACAAGTTAAAAAAGGCACATACATCCACGGGTTTATCAGCAGTAAGCACAGTAGCCCAGGTAACTTTCCATCAGTAGATTAATGAGTAAAGAATTTGTGGTACATATTCACAGTTGAATATTACTCAGCCATAAGATGACAATAAATCCTAACATTTGTAAAAACTCGGAAGGTGCTGGAGGGCACTATACTCATGACATAAGAGGTGGAGGAAGACAAGTGTCAAGTGACTTGAGCCATCTGTGGAGATGTAGGAAAAAGAAAAACTGAAGGAGAGAAACATCATCCGATTCACAGAAATGAAAATTGGTCTAAGAGATTCCAAAGGGAAAGGATCTGTGATGGATAGGAGCGAATGGATGGTGGAAGTAGGGGTAAAGAAAGCGTGCTATATGATTTCCATGAATACTGCAGATGGGCCTTGTGGGGATGGCTGTACAAAACACGGAAGACAAGTAGTGATTCTACAGTATCTTACTATGCTCACGGAGTGTGACTGCAAATGAGAATCCTGGAGTTCTTTGTGATGGGCCGGTCCTAGCACACATAATTTTATTCATGTTCTTGTAGACTAATGAGATATAATTAAATGAACGAATGCATAAATAAATGCAGAGTAACAGAGAAAGCAGCAGGCAGTTTAAAGGAGACGTGTGCACACCTATGTTATTTACCACAATGATAACAATAGTGAAGCTAAGTATCCAACAGCAAATGAAGAGTGGGATATTATTCAGATATATGACTAAAACAAACCCTGCCATTTACAAAAACATGGATGGAGATACAGAGGATTGTTCTCAGTTAAATAAGCGGTGGAGAGTGAGAAAATTGGCAAATGATTTCACTCACCAGCAGAGTATTAAAAAAAGAAATAAAATGAAAAAACCAAAACTGTAGAAGCCACGCTGAAGAGAAGAATGGACTAATGTTTACCAAAGGAAAGAGACTGGGCCGGTTATGTTTTGTGGATTGATAAGAAGGACTGGGGGTTAGAAATGGTGAATTAGAATAAGTGCACATAGTGTTTGGCTGGGGAACGTGGAGGACTGCACGTCACAGAGAAGACTAGTGATTCTACATTATTTTACTGCACTGGAGGGTAGTGAACGCAATGGGATATCTGGGGATATATAGTTGATGGAAGTTGTAGTAAACAATATTACTCATGTAATTGTGTATTCATGAGAAATAAAAGATAGATACACATAGAACGTATTAAAGATCATAGTTGCAGAAAGTTGATAGATGATAGAGATAAATGATGACTATGATAGATGAAAGATAGCAAGAAGGTAGATTGTCAGATGATAGATGATAGATACATAGAGGAAAAGTAAGTAGTATAGATAAGTAGATATAATGCAGTAGCCCAATTTAAAAATGGTATGTGCACCCCCTTGTTTATCGCAGCACTATTCACAGTAGCGGGTCCGTCTCCATCAGAAGTTGAATGGATACAGAAGAAGTGGTATATATAAACAATTAATTGCCTTTCACCCATAAGAAGAAAACATATCCTCCCATTTGTGACAACATAGATGAAAGAACGGGGTTTTATGTTCAATGAAATAAGATAGGAATACAAGTATCAAACGATATGAACAATCTGTGCAGATAGAGAAGCCGGAAAGAACTGAAGGAGCAAAATAGGGGCAGACACACAGAGATCAGGAATGAACTACCAGTTACCAAAGAAAAAACGACTAGGGTGGACATGGGAGAATGCAGGGATAACAGTGGTAAGGGAAAGGATGCATTATAATTAGCACATGTAATGTTTTTCTGGGTGCGTGGTGAGGGCTTAACCAAACAGTGAAGACAGGCAGTGAATCTAGAGTACATTGCTCTGTTGATGGAAGTGACTGCAGTGGGGCATTGGGAAGAATTTCGAGACAGGTGGAGTCTAGAAAATCTCATGTTATACTTTTACTTATAGATTAATAAGAAAATACAGAATAAACTAATTAAAGAATCCAATAAAACCAGTGAATCTGCCCTGCTAATAATGACATATATATCCCTATGATAATCAGACTAGTATTCAAAGAAACCGAGCTAATTGGACGTCAATAGATTAATGGGTATAGAAGATGTGGTACATATACAGAAAGGAACATTAGTCAGCCATCAGAAGAAAACAAATTCTAGCTTTTGCTACATCATGGATGGCGCTAGAGCATATTATGCTCAGTGAAATAAGTGAGGAAGAGAAGAAATATATTAAGTGATTTAACATATGCGCGGATACGAAGAGCCAAGATAAAACTGAAGGAGCAAAACATCAACAGATTCACAGAACACAAGTTTGGAGTAACAGTTACCAAGGGTAAGAGAGTGGCGTTGTTACATATGAAAGCAAGGAGAAGGTAGGCATAATGATTAGCATTATTAATGTGGATTGGGGGAGATGGAATCTACAGTATCTTACTATGCTCATGGACAGTGACTTCAGGGAAGTAACTGGGTTGATCTTGGTTATAGTGTGGGACTTGTAAAATTAATGATTCTCATGTAATTTTAGATTAATTATTAAAGAATTATTAAAGGAATATATGAATAAATATAAAAAATCAAATCTATAAATATATAAACAGAATGCAGCAGCCCATGTTAAAAACTAAAATTGCACCCATATGTTTCTCACTGAAGTATTGACAATGGCCAAGCTAAATGTCCATAAGTAAATGGGACGTAGAATATTATTCAGCCATATGAGGTAAACAAATCTTATCATTTACAACAACATGGATAGAACTTGTGGGTATTGTTCTCAGTGAAATAAGAAACGAAGAGAAAGTCAAGTGGCAATTGATGTCACTCTACTGTGGAGAGTTAGAAAAAAAGAGAAATAGTGAAGGAACAAGACAGTGGCAGGTTCAATGAACTGAAGAGTGGACTAATGGTTACCAAGGGGAAAGTGAAAGAGGGGAATGGCTTGAAAGGGAGGAATGAGAGATAAAATGGGGCATTACGTGTAGCACACATATGTGGAGAGGGTGTGGGCACGAGGAAGGCAGTACAACAGCAAAGAACGGTAGAGCTACTACAGTGCATTAAGGAGCTCGTGGACAGTGACACTTATGCTGTATAACGTGTGGATTTGAAAATGGGGTTTGTCTAATTACCATAATTGCGCTAAGGTAACTGTGTGGTATTGATGCCAAAATCAAAAGAAACAAGCAGTATCTTGGATCTCTTTTCTTTTCCTCTGAACCTGTCAAGGTGGTCAGCGCCCATCTTACCAAAGTCCAACTCCGTGCAGGGTAGCATGCTCTGAAGTGAGAACCAGCTAATCTGAGCTTACATATCCTGTCTCTATGAAAGAGGCGCACTGTGACATCATGGAATCTCCAGGCAACAAGGCTGTTCCTGCAAACTCCACTAGCACATGTTGGGCAGAGCTCAGCCGTGTGGAGCTGCAACATCTTAGAAACATAACTTGTTCTGGCCTACATATATAAGTAAAATGATGTCACTCATCATTGGAATATAAGAAAAAAGAAAAAGCTGTAGGAGAAAAAAAGCGGTGTCACAAAACATAAGAATAGATTCACAGTTACCAAAGGGAAAGAGACAGAGAATGATGGTTGGAAATGGAGGGGAATGGATGTGTGGAAGAAATGGAGCATTTCAGTTAGCATATATAATGTGGGAATGGACGCACGTGGAGTGCTGTCCAACAGAGAAGACAACTAGCAATACTACTGTACATTGTTATGGTGATGGAAGTGTCTTCACGGGCTTTTGGATGAAACGAGGAATGGGGGTCTAGGAAATACGTTACACATACTATTGCAGATAAATGGTGAACAAACAACTAAATAATAAACACATATCAATAAATCCATTGGAGCAGACAAGTTAAAAAAGGCACATACATCCACGGGTTTATCAGCAGTAAGCACAGTAGCCCAGGTAACTTTCCATCAGTAGATTAATGAGTAAAGAATTTGTGGTACATATTCACAGTTGAATATTACTCAGCCATAAGATGACAATAAATCCTAACATTTGTAAAAACTCGGAAGGTGCTGGAGGGCACTATACTCATGACATAAGAGGTGGAGGAAGACAAGTGTCAAGTGACTTGAGCCATCTGTGGAGATGTAGGAAAAAGAAAAACTGAAGGAGAGAAACATCATCCGATTCACAGAAATGAAAATTGGTCTAAGAGATTCCAAAGGGAAAGGATCTGTGATGGATAGGAGCGAATGGATGGTGGAAGTAGGGGTAAAGAAAGCGTGCTATATGATTTCCATGAATACTGCAGATGGGCCTTGTGGGGATGGCTGTACAAAACACGGAAGACAAGTAGTGATTCTACAGTATCTTACTATGCTCACGGAGTGTGACTGCAAATGAGAATCCTGGAGTTCTTTGTGATGGGCCGGTCCTAGCACACATAATTTTATTCATGTTCTTGTAGACTAATGAGATATAATTAAATGAACGAATGCATAAAATAAATGCAGAGTAACAGAGAAAGCAGCAGGCAGTTTAAAGGAGACGTGTGCACACCTATGTTATTTACCACAATGATAACAATAGTGAAGCTAAGTATCCAACAGCAAATGAAGAGTGGGATATTATTCAGATATATGACTAAAACAAACCCTGCCATTTACAAAAACATGGATGGAGATACAGAGGATTGTTCTCAGTTAAATAAGCGGTGGAGAGTGAGAAAATTGGCAAATGATTTCACTCACCAGCAGAGTATTAAAAAAAGAAATAAAATGAAAAAACCAAAACTGTAGAAGCCACGCTGAAGAGAAGAATGGACTAATGTTTACCAAAGGAAAGAGACTGGGCCGGTTATGTTTTGTGGATTGATAAGAAGGACTGGGGGTTAGAAATGGTGAATTAGAATAAGTGCACATAGTGTTTGGCTGGGGAACGTGGAGGACTGCACGTCACAGAGAAGACTAGTGATTCTACATTATTTTACTGCACTGGAGGGTAGTGAACGCAATGGGATATCTGGGGATATATAGTTGATGGAAGTTGTAGTAAACAATATTACTCATGTAATTGTGTATTCATGAGAAATAAAAGATAGATACACATAGAACGTATTAAAGATCATAGTTGCAGAAAGTTGATAGATGATAGAGATAAATGATGACTATGATAGATGAAAGATAGCAAGAAGGTAGATTGTCAGATGATAGATGATAGATACATAGAGGAAAAGTAAGTAGTATAGATAAGTAGATATAATGCAGTAGCCCAATTTAAAAATGGTATGTGCACCCCCTTGTTTATCGCAGCACTATTCACAGTAGCGGGTCCGTCTCCATCAGAAGTTGAATGGATACAGAAGAAGTGGTATATATAAACAATTAATTGCCTTTCACCCATAAGAAGAAAACATATCCTCCCATTTGTGACAACATAGATGAAAGAACGGGGTTTTATGTTCAATGAAATAAGATAGGAATACAAGTATCAAACGATATGAACAATCTGTGCAGATAGAGAAGCCGGAAAGAACTGAAGGAGCAAAATAGGGGCAGACACACAGAGATCAGGAATGAACTACCAGTTACCAAAGAAAAAACGACTAGGGTGGACATGGGAGAATGCAGGGATAACAGTGGTAAGGGAAAGGATGCATTATAATTAGCACATGTAATGTTTTTCTGGGTGCGTGGTGAGGGCTTAACCAAACAGTGAAGACAGGCAGTGAATCTAGAGTACATTGCTCTGTTGATGGAAGTGACTGCAGTGGGGCATTGGGAAGAATTTCGAGACAGGTGGAGTCTAGAAAATCTCATGTTATACTTTTACTTATAGATTAATAAGAAAATACAGAATAAACTAATTAAAGAATCCAATAAAACCAGTGAATCTGCCCTGCTAATAATGACATATATATCCCTATGATAATCAGACTAGTATTCAAAGAAACCGAGCTAATTGGACGTCAATAGATTAATGGGTATAGAAGATGTGGTACATATACAGAAAGGAACATTAGTCAGCCATCAGAAGAAAACAAATTCTAGCTTTTGCTACATCATGGATGGCGCTAGAGCATATTATGCTCAGTGAAATAAGTGAGGAAGAGAAGAAATATATTAAGTGATTTAACATATGCGCGGATACGAAGAGCCAAGATAAAACTGAAGGAGCAAAACATCAACAGATTCACAGAACACAAGTTTGGAGTAACAGTTACCAAGGGTAAGAGAGTGGCGTTGTTACATATGAAAGCAAGGAGAAGGTAGGCATAATGATTAGCATTATTAATGTGGATTGGGGGAGATGGAATCTACAGTATCTTACTATGCTCATGGACAGTGACTCCAGGAAAGTAACTGGGTTGATCTTGGTTATAGTGTGGGACTTGTAAAATTAATGATTCTCATGTAATTTTAGATTAATTATTAAAGAATTATTAAAGGAATATATGAATAAATATAAAAAATCAAATCTATAAATATATAAACAGAATGCAGCAGCCCATGTTAAAAACTAAAATTGCACCCATATGTTTCTCACTGAAGTATTGACAATGGCCAAGCTAAATGTCCATAAGTAAATGGGACGTAGAATATTATTCAGCCATATGAGGTAAACAAATCTTATCATTTACAACAACATGGATAGAACTTGTGGGTATTGTTCTCAGTGAAATAAGAAACGAAGAGAAAGTCAAGTGGCAATTGATGTCACTCTACTGTGGAGAGTTAGAAAAAAAGAGAAATAGTGATGGAACAAGACAGTGGCAGGTTCAATGAACTGAAGAGTGGACTAATGGTTACCAAGGGGAAAGTGAAAGAGGGGAATGGCTTGAAAGGGAGGAATGAGAGATAAAATGGGGCATTACGTGTAGCACACATATGTGGAGAGGGTGTGGGCACGAGGAAGGCAGTACAACAGCAAAGAACGGTAGAGCTACTACAGTGCATTAAGGAGCTCGTGGACAGTGACACTTATGCTGTATAACGTGTGGATTTGAAAATGGGGTTTGTCTAATTACCATAATTGCGCTAAGGTAACTGTGTGGTATTGATGCCAAAATCAAAAGAAACAAGCAGTATCTTGGATCTCTTTTCTTTTCCTCTGAACCTGTCAAGGTGGTCAGCGCCCATCTTACCAAAGTCCAACTCCGTGCAGGGTAGCATGCTCTGAAGTGAGAACCAGCTAATCTGAGCTTACATATCCTGTCTCTATGAAAGAGGCGCACTGTGACATCATGGAATCTCCAGGCAACAAGGCTGTTCCTGCAAACTCCACTAGCACATGTTGGGCAGAGCTCAGCCGTGTGGAGCTGCAACATCTTAGAAACATAACTTGTTCTGGCCTACATATATAAGTAAAATGATGTCACTCATCATTGGAATATAAGAAAAAAGAAAAAGCTGAAGGAGAAAAAAAGCGGTGTCACAAAACATAAGAATAGATTCACAGTTACCAAAGGGAAAGAGACAGAGAATGATGGTTGGAAATGGAGGGGAATGGATGTGTGGAAGAAATGGAGCATTTCAGTTAGCATATATAATGTGGGAATGGACGCACGTGGAGTGCTGTCCAACAGAGAAGACAACTAGCAATACTACAGTACATTGTTATGGTGATGGAAGTGTCTTCACGGGCTTTTGGATGAAACGAGGAATGGGGGTCTAGGAAATACGTTACACATACTATTGCAGATAAATGGTGAACAAACAACTAAATAATAAACACATATCAATAAATCCATTGGAGCAGACAAGTTAAAAAAGGCACATACATCCACGGGTTTATCAGCAGTAAGCACAGTAGCCCAGGTAACTTTCCATCAGTAGATTAATGAGTAAAGAATTTGTGGTACATATTCACAGTTGAATATTACTCAGCCATAAGATGACAATAAATCCTAACATTTGTAAAAACTCGGAAGGTGCTGGAGGGCACTATACTCATGACATAAGAGGTGGAGGAAGACAAGTGTCAAGTGACTTGAGCCATCTGTGGAGATGTAGGAAAAAGAAAAACTGAAGGAGAGAAACATCATCCGATTCACAGAAATGAAAATTGGTCTAAGAGATTCCAAAGGGAAAGGATCTGTGATGGATAGGAGCGAATGGATGGTGGAAGTAGGGGTAAAGAAAGCGTGCTATATGATTTCCATGAATACTGCAGATGGGCCTTGTGGGGATGGCTGTACAAAACACGGAAGACAAGTAGTGATTCTACAGTATCTTACTATGCTCACGGAGTGTGACTGCAAATGAGAATCCTGGAGTTCTTTGTGATGGGCCGGTCCTAGCACACATAATTTTATTCATGTTCTTGTAGACTAATGAGATATAATTAAATGAACGAATGCATAAAATAAATGCAGAGTAACAGAGAAAGCAGCAGGCAGTTTAAAGGAGACGTGTGCACACCTATGTTATTTACCACAATGATAACAATAGTGAAGCTAAGTATCCAACAGCAAATGAAGAGTGGGATATTATTCAGATATATGACTAAAACAAACCCTGCCATTTACAAAAACATGGATGGAGATACAGAGGATTGTTCTCAGTTAAATAAGCGGTGGAGAGTGAGAAAATTGGCAAATGATTTCACTCACCAGCAGAGTATTAAAAAAAGAAATAAAATGAAAAAACCAAAACTGTAGAAGCCACGCTGAAGAGAAGAATGGACTAATGTTTACCAAAGGAAAGAGACTGGGCCGGTTATGTTTTGTGGATTGATAAGAAGGACTGGGGGTTAGAAATGGTGAATTAGAATAAGTGCACATAGTGTTTGGCTGGGGAACGTGGAGGACTGCACGTCACAGAGAAGACTAGTGATTCTACATTATTTTACTGCACTGGAGGGTAGTGAACGCAATGGGATATCTGGGGATATATAGTTGATGGAAGTTGTAGTAAACAATATTACTCATGTAATTGTGTATTCATGAGAAATAAAAGATAGATACACATAGAACGTATTAAAGATCATAGTTGCAGAAAGTTGATAGATGATAGAGATAAATGATGACTATGATAGATGAAAGATAGCAAGAAGGTAGATTGTCAGATGATAGATGATAGATACATAGAGGAAAAGTAAGTAGTATAGATAAGTAGATATAATGCAGTAGCCCAATTTAAAAATGGTATGTGCACCCCCTTGTTTATCGCAGCACTATTCACAGTAGCGGGTCCGTCTCCATCAGAAGTTGAATGGATACAGAAGAAGTGGTATATATAAACAATTAATTGCCTTTCACCCATAAGAAGAAAACATATCCTCCCATTTGTGACAACATAGATGAAAGAACGGGGTTTTATGTTCAATGAAATAAGATAGGAATACAAGTATCAAACGATATGAACAATCCGTGCAGATAGAGAAGCCGGAAAGAACTGAAGGAGCAAAATCGGGGCAGACACACAGAGATCAGGAATGAACTACCAGTTACCAAAGAAAAAACGACTAGGGTGGACATGGGAGAATGCAGGGATAACAGTGGTAAGGGAAAGGATGCATTATAATTAGCACATGTAATGTTTTTCTGGGTGCGTGGTGAGGGCTTAACCAAACAGTGAAGACAGGCAGTGAATCTAGAGTACATTGCTCTGTTGATGGAAGTGACTGCAGTGGGGCATTGGGAAGAATTTCGAGACAGGTGGAGTCTAGAAAATCTCATGTTATACTTTTACTTATAGATTAATAAGAAAATACAGAATAAACTAATTAAAGAATCCAATAAAGCCAGTGAATCTGCCCTGCTAATAATGACATATATATCCCTATGATAATCAGACTAGTATTCAAAGAAACCGAGCTAATTGGACGTCAATAGATTAATGGGTATAGAAGATGTGGTACATATACAGAAAGGAACATTAGTCAGCCATCAGAAGAAAACAAATTCTAGCTTTTGCTACATCATGGATGGCGCTAGAGCATATTATGCTCAGTGAAATAAGTGAGGAAGAGAAGAAATATATTAAGTGATTTAACATATGCGCGGATACGAAGAGCCAAGATAAAACTGAAGGAGCAAAACATCAACAGATTCACAGAACACAAGTTTGGAGTAACAGTTACCAAGGGTAAGAGAGTGGCGTTGTTACATATGAAAGCAAGGAGAAGGTAGGCATAATGATTAGCATTATTAATGTGGATTGGGGGAGATGGAATCTACAGTATCTTACTATGCTCATGGACAGTGACTCCAGGAAAGTAACTGGGTTGATCTTGGTTATAGTGTGGGACTTGTAAAATTAATGATTCTCATGTAATTTTAGATTAATTATTAAAGAATTATTAAAGGAATATATGAATAAATATAAAAAATCAAATCTATAAATATATAAACAGAATGCAGCAGCCCATGTTAAAAACTAAAATTGCACCCATATGTTTCTCACTGAAGTATTGACAATGGCCAAGCTAAATGTCCATAAGTAAATGGGACGTAGAATATTATTCAGCCATATGAGGTAAACAAATCTTATCATTTACAACAACATGGATAGAACTTGTGGGTATTGTTCTCAGTGAAATAAGAAACGAAGAGAAAGTCAAGTGGCAATTGATGTCACTCTACTGTGGAGAGTTAGAAAAAAAGAGAAATAGTGATGGAACAAGACAGTGGCAGGTTCAATGAACTGAAGAGTGGACTAATGGTTACCAAAGGGAAAGTGAAAGAGGGGAATGGCTTGAAAGGGAGGAATGAGAGATAAAATGGGGCATTACGTGTAGCACACATATGTGGAGAGGGTGTGGGCACGAGGAAGGCAGTACAACAGCAAAGAACGGTAGAGCTACTACAGTGCATTAAGGAGCTCGTGGACAGTGACACTTATGCTGTATAACGTGTGGATTTGAAAATGGGGTTTGTCTAATTACCATAATTGCACTAAGGTAACTGTGTGGTATTGATGCCAAAATCAAAAGAAACAAGCAGTATCTTGGATCTCTTTTCTTTTCCTCTGAACCTGTCAAGGTGGTCAGCGCCCATCTTACCAAAGTCCAACTCCGTGCAGGGTAGCATGCTCTGAAGTGAGAACCAGCTAATCTGAGCTTACATATCCTGTCTCTATGAAAGAGGCGCACTGTGACATCATGGAATCTCCAGGCAACAAGGCTGTTCCTGCAAACTCCACTAGCACATGTTGGGCAGAGCTCAGCCGTGTGGAGCTGCAACATCTTAGAAACATAACTTGTTCTGGCCTACATATATAAGTAAAATGATGTCACTCATCATTGGAATATAAGAAAAAAGAAAAAGCTGAAGGAGAAAAAAAGCGGTGTCACAAAACATAAGAATAGATTCACAGTTACCAAAGGGAAAGAGACAGAGAATGATGGTTGGAAATGGAGGGGAATGGATGTGTGGAAGAAATGGAGCATTTCAGTTAGCATATATAATGTGGGAATGGACGCACGTGGAGTGCTGTCCAACAGAGAAGACAACTAGCAATACTACAGTACATTGTTATGGTGATGGAAGTGTCTTCACGGGCTTTTGGATGAAACGAGGAATGGGGGTCTAGGAAATACGTTACACATACTATTGCAGATAAATGGTGAACAAACAACTAAATAATAAACACATATCAATAAATCCATTGGAGCAGACAAGTTAAAAAAGGCACATACATCCACGGGTTTATCAGCAGTAAGCACAGTAGCCCAGGTAACTTTCCATCAGTAGATTAATGAGTAAAGAATTTGTGGTACATATTCACAGTTGAATATTACTCAGCCATAAGATGACAATAAATCCTAACATTTGTAAAAACTCGGAAGGTGCTGGAGGGCACTATACTCATGACATAAGAGGTGGAGGAAGACAAGTGTCAAGTGACTTGAGCCATCTGTGGAGATGTAGGAAAAAGAAAAACTGAAGGAGAGAAACATCATCCGATTCACAGAAATGAAAATTGGTCTAAGAGATTCCAAAGGGAAAGGATCTGTGATGGATAGGAGCGAATGGATGGTGGAAGTAGGGGTAAAGAAAGCGTGCTATATGATTTCCATGAATACTGCAGATGGGCCTTGTGGGGATGGCTGTACAAAACACGGAAGACAAGTAGTGATTCTACAGTATCTTACTATGCTCACGGAGTGTGACTGCAAATGAGAATCCTGGAGTTCTTTGTGATGGGCCGGTCCTAGCACACATAATTTTATTCATGTTCTTGTAGACTAATGAGATATAATTAAATGAACGAATGCATAAAATAAATGCAGAGTAACAGAGAAAGCAGCAGGCAGTTTAAAGGAGACGTGTGCACACCTATGTTATTTACCACAATGATAACAATAGTGAAGCTAAGTATCCAACAGCAAATGAAGAGTGGGATATTATTCAGATATATGACTAAAACAAACCCTGCCATTTACAAAAACATGGATGGAGATACAGAGGATTGTTCTCAGTTAAATAAGCGGTGGAGAGTGAGAAAATTGGCAAATGATTTCACTCACCAGCAGAGTATTAAAAAAAGAAATAAAATGAAAAAACCAAAACTGTAGAAGCCACGCTGAAGAGAAGAATGGACTAATGTTTACCAAAGGAAAGAGACTGGGCCGGTTATGTTTTGTGGATTGATAAGAAGGACTGGGGGTTAGAAATGGTGAATTAGAATAAGTGCACATAGTGTTTGGCTGGGGAACGTGGAGGACTGCACGTCACAGAGAAGACTAGTGATTCTACATTATTTTACTGCACTGGAGGGTAGTGAACGCAATGGGATATCTGGGGATATATAGTTGATGGAAGTTGTAGTAAACAATATTACTCATGTAATTGTGTATTCATGAGAAATAAAAGATAGATACACATAGAACGTATTAAAGATCATAGTTGCAGAAAGTTGATAGATGATAGAGATAAATGATGACTATGATAGATGAAAGATAGCAAGAAGGTAGATTGTCAGATGATAGATGATAGATACATAGAGGAAAAGTAAGTAGTATAGATAAGTAGATATAATGCAGTAGCCCAATTTAAAAATGGTATGTGCACCCCCTTGTTTATCGCAGCACTATTCACAGTAGCGGGTCCGTCTCCATCAGAAGTTGAATGGATACAGAAGAAGTGGTATATATAAACAATTAATTGCCTTTCACCCATAAGAAGAAAACATATCCTCCCATTTGTGACAACATAGATGAAAGAACGGGGTTTTATGTTCAATGAAATAAGATAGGAATACAAGTATCAAACGATATGAACAATCCGTGCAGATAGAGAAGCCGGAAAGAACTGAAGGAGCAAAATAGGGGCAGACACACAGAGATCAGGAATGAACTACCAGTTACCAAAGAAAAAACGACTAGGGTGGACATGGGAGAATGCAGGGATAACAGTGGTAAGGGAAAGGATGCATTATAATTAGCACATGTAATGTTTTTCTGGGTGCGTGGTGAGGGCTTAACCAAACAGTGAAGACAGGCAGTGAATCTAGAGTACATTGCTCTGTTGATGGAAGTGACTGCAGTGGGGCATTGGGAAGAATTTCGAGACAGGTGGAGTCTAGAAAATCTCATGTTATACTTTTACTTATAGATTAATAAGAAAATACAGAATAAACTAATTAAAGAATCCAATAAAACCAGTGAATCTGCCCTGCTAATAATGACATATATATCCCTATGATAATCAGACTAGTATTCAAAGAAACCGAGCTAATTGGACGTCAATAGATTAATGGGTATAGAAGATGTGGTACATATACAGAAAGGAACATTAGTCAGCCATCAGAAGAAAACAAATTCTAGCTTTTGCTACATCATGGATGGCGCTAGAGCATATTATGCTCAGTGAAATAAGTGAGGAAGAGAAGAAATATATTAAGTGATTTAACATATGCGCGGATACGAAGAGCCAAGATAAAACTGAAGGAGCAAAACATCAACAGATTCACAGAACACAAGTTTGGAGTAACAGTTACCAAGGGTAAGAGAGTGGCGTTGTTACATATGAAAGCAAGGAGAAGGTAGGCATAATGATTAGCATTATTAATGTGGATTGGGGGAGATGGAATCTACAGTATCTTACTATGCTCATGGACAGTGACTCCAGGGAAGTAACTGGGTTGATCTTGGTTATAGTGTGGGACTTGTAAAATTAATGATTCTCATGTAATTTTAGATTAATTATTAAAGAATTATTAAAGGAATATATGAATAAATATAAAAAATCAAATCTATAAATATATAAACAGAATGCAGCAGCCCATGTTAAAAACTAAAATTGCACCCATATGTTTCTCACTGAAGTATTGACAATGGCCAAGCTAAATGTCCATAAGTAAATGGGACGTAGAATATTATTCAGCCATATGAGGTAAACAAATCTTATCATTTACAACAACATGGATAGAACTTGTGGGTATTGTTCTCAGTGAAATAAGAAACGAAGAGAAAGTCAAGTGGCAATTGATGTCACTCTACTGTGGAGAGTTAGAAAAAAAGAGAAATAGTGATGGAACAAGACAGTGGCAGGTTCAATGAACTGAAGAGTGGACTAATGGTTACCAAGGGGAAAGTGAAAGAGGGGAATGGCTTGAAAGGGAGGAATGAGAGATAAAATGGGGCATTACGTGTAGCACACATATGTGGAGAGGGTGTGGGCACGAGGAAGGCAGTACAACAGCAAAGAACGGTAGAGCTACTACAGTGCATTAAGGAGCTCGTGGACAGTGACACTTATGCTGTATAACGTGTGGATTTGAAAATGGGGTTTGTCTAATTACCATAATTGCGCTAAGGTAACTGTGTGGTATTGATGCCAAAATCAAAAGAAACAAGCAGTATCTTGGATCTCTTTTCTTTTCCTCTGAACCTGTCAAGGTGGTCAGCGCCCATCTTACCAAAGTCCAACTCCGTGCAGGGTAGCATGCTCTGAAGTGAGAACCAGCTAATCTGAGCTTACATATCCTGTCTCTATGAAAGAGGCGCACTGTGACATCATGGAATCTCCAGGCAACAAGGCTGTTCCTGCAAACTCCACTAGCACATGTTGGGCAGAGCTCAGCCGTGTGGAGCTGCAACATCTTAGAAACATAACTTGTTCTGGCCTACATATATAAGTAAAATGATGTCACTCATCATTGGAATATAAGAAAAAAGAAAAAGCTGAAGGAGAAAAAAAGCGGTGTCACAAAACATAAGAATAGATTCACAGTTACCAAAGGGAAAGAGACAGAGAATGATGGTTGGAAATGGAGGGGAATGGATGTGTGGAAGAAATGGAGCATTTCAGTTAGCATATATAATGTGGGAATGGACGCACGTGGAGTGCTGTCCAACAGAGAAGACAACTAGCAATACTACAGTACATTGTTATGGTGATGGAAGTGTCTTCACGGGCTTTTGGATGAAACGAGGAATGGGGGTCTAGGAAATACGTTACACATACTATTGCAGATAAATGGTGAACAAACAACTAAATAATAAACACATATCAATAAATCCATTGGAGCAGACAAGTTAAAAAAGGCACATACATCCACGGGTTTATCAGCAGTAAGCACAGTAGCCCAGGTAACTTTCCATCAGTAGATTAATGAGTAAAGAATTTGTGGTACATATTCACAGTTGAATATTACTCAGCCATAAGATGACAATAAATTATAACATTTGTAAAAACTCGGAAGGTGCTGGAGGGCACTATACTCCTGACATAAGAGGTGGAGGAAGACAAGTGTCAAGTGACTTGAGCCATCTGTGGAGATGTAGGAAAAAGAAAAACTGAAGGAGAGAAACATCATCCGATTCACAGAAATGAAAATTGGTCTAAGAGATTCCAAAGGGAAAGGATCTGTGATGGATAGGAGCGAATGGATGGTGGAAGTAGGGGTAAAGAAAGCGTGCTATATGATTTCCATGAATACTGCAGATGGGCCTTGTGGGGATGGCTGTACAAAACACGGAAGACAAGTAGTGATTCTACAGTATCTTACTATGCTCACGGAGTGTGACTGCAAATGAGAATCCTGGAGTTCTTTGTGATGGGCCGGTCCTAGCACACATAATTTTATTCATGTTCTTGTAGACTAATGAGATATAATTAAATGAACGAATGCATAAAATAAATGCAGAGTAACAGAGAAAGCAGCAGGCAGTTTAAAGGAGACGTGTGCACACCTATGTTATTTACCACAATGATAACAATAGTGAAGCTAAGTATCCAACAGCAAATGAAGAGTGGGATATTATTCAGATATATGACTAAAACAAACCCTGCCATTTACAAAAACATGGATGGAGATACAGAGGATTGTTCTCAGTTAAATAAGCGGTGGAGAGTGAGAAAATTGGCAAATGATTTCACTCACCAGCAGAGTATTAAAAAAAGAAATAAAATGAAAAAACCAAAACTGTAGAAGCCACGCTGAAGAGAAGAATGGACTAATGTTTACCAAAGGAAAGAGACTGGGCCGGTTATGTTTTGTGGATTGATAAGAAGGACTGGGGGTTAGAAATGGTGAATTAGAATAAGTGCACATAGTGTTTGGCTGGGGAACGTGGAGGACTGCACGTCACAGAGAAGACTAGTGATTCTACATTATTTTACTGCACTGGAGGGTAGTGAACGCAATGGGATATCTGGGGATATATAGTTGATGGAAGTTGTAGTAAACAATATTACTCATGTAATTGTGTATTCATGAGAAATAAAAGATAGATACACATAGAACGTATTAAAGATCATAGTTGCAGAAAGTTGATAGATGATAGAGATAAATGATGACTATGATAGATGAAAGATAGCAAGAAGGTAGATTGTCAGATGATAGATGATAGATACATAGAGGAAAAGTAAGTAGTATAGATAAGTAGATATAATGCAGTAGCCCAATTTAAAAATGGTATGTGCACCCCCTTGTTTATCGCAGCACTATTCACAGTAGCGGGTCCGTCTCCATCAGAAGTTGAATGGATACAGAAGAAGTGGTATATATAAACAATTAATTGCCTTTCACCCATAAGAAGAAAACATATCCTCCCATTTGTGACAACATAGATGAAAGAACGGGGTTTTATGTTCAATGAAATAAGATAGGAATACAAGTATCAAACGATATGAACAATCCGTGCAGATAGAGAAGCCGGAAAGAACTGAAGGAGCAAAATAGGGGCAGACACACAGAGATCAGGAATGAACTACCAGTTACCAAAGAAAAAACGACTAGGGTGGACATGGGAGAATGCAGGGATAACAGTGGTAAGGGAAAGGATGCATTATAATTAGCACATGTAATGTTTTTCTGGGTGCGTGGTGAGGGCTTAACCAAACAGTGAAGACAGGCAGTGAATCTAGAGTACATTGCTCTGTTGATGGAAGTGACTGCAGTGGGGCATTGGGAAGAATTTCGAGACAGGTGGAGTCTAGAAAATCTCATGTTATACTTTTACTTATAGATTAATAAGAAAATACAGAATAAACTAATTAAAGAATCCAATAAAACCAGTGAATCTGCCCTGCTAATAATGACATATATATCCCTATGATAATCAGACTAGTATTCAAAGAAACCGAGCTAATTGGACGTCAATAGATTAATGGGTATAGAAGATGTGGTACATATACAGAAAGGAACATTAGTCAGCCATCAGAAGAAAACAAATTCTAGCTTTTGCTACATCATGGATGGCGCTAGAGCATATTATGCTCAGTGAAATAAGTGAGGAAGAGAAGAAATATATTAAGTGATTTAACATATGCGCGGATACGAAGAGCCAAGATAAAACTGAAGGAGCAAAACATCAACAGATTCACAGAACACAAGTTTGGAGTAACAGTTACCAAGGGTAAGAGAGTGGCGTTGTTACATATGAAAGCAAGGAGAAGGTAGGCATAATGATTAGCATTATTAATGTGGATTGGGGGAGATGGAATCTACAGTATCTTACTATGCTCATGGACAGTGACTCCAGGGAAGTAACTGGGTTGATCTTGGTTATAGTGTGGGACTTGTAAAATTAATGATTCTCATGTAATTTTAGATTAATTATTAAAGAATTATTAAAGGAATATATGAATAAATATAAAAAATCAAATCTATAAATATATAAACAGAATGCAGCAGCCCATGTTAAAAACTAAAATTGCACCCATATGTTTCTCACTGAAGTATTGACAATGGCCAAGCTAAATGTCCATAAGTAAATGGGACGTAGAATATTATTCAGCCATATGAGGTAAACAAATCTTATCATTTACAACAACATGGATAGAACTTGTGGGTATTGTTCTCAGTGAAATAAGAAACGAAGAGAAAGTCAAGTGGCAATTGATGTCACTCTACTGTGGAGAGTTAGAAAAAAAGAGAAATAGTGATGGAACAAGACAGTGGCAGGTTCAATGAACTGAAGAGTGGACTAATGGTTACCAAGGGGAAAGTGAAAGAGGGGAATGGCTTGAAAGGGAGGAATGAGAGATAAAATGGGGCATTACGTGTAGCACACATATGTGGAGAGGGTGTGGGCACGAGGAAGGCAGTACAACAGCAAAGAACGGTAGAGCTACTACAGTGCATTAAGGAGCTCGTGGACAGTGACACTTATGCTGTATAACGTGTGGATTTGAAAATGGGGTTTGTCTAATTACCATAATTGCGCTAAGGTAACTGTGTGGTATTGATGCCAAAATCAAAAGAAACAAGCAGTATCTTGGATCTCTTTTCTTTTCCTCTGAACCTGTCAAGGTGGTCAGCGCCCATCTTACCAAAGTCCAACTCCGTGCAGGGTAGCATGCTCTGAAGTGAGAACCAGCTAATCTGAGCTTACATATCCTGTCTCTATGAAAGAGGCGCACTGTGACATCATGGAATCTCCAGGCAACAAGGCTGTTCCTGCAAACTCCACTAGCACATGTTGGGCAGAGCTCAGCCGTGTGGAGCTGCAACATCTTAGAAACATAACTTGTTCTGGCCTACATATATAAGTAAAATGATGTCACTCATCATTGGAATATAAGAAAAAAGAAAAAGCTGAAGGAGAAAAAAAGCGGTGTCACAAAACATAAGAATAGATTCACAGTTACCAAAGGGAAAGAGACAGAGAATGATGGTTGGAAATGGAGGGGAATGGATGTGTGGAAGAAATGGAGCATTTCAGTTAGCATATATAATGTGGGAATGGACGCACGTGGAGTGCTGTCCAACAGAGAAGACAACTAGCAATACTACAGTACATTGTTATGGTGATGGAAGTGTCTTCACGGGCTTTTGGATGAAACGAGGAATGGGGGTCTAGGAAATACGTTACACATACTATTGCAGATAAATGGTGAACAAACAACTAAATAATAAACACATATCAATAAATCCATTGGAGCAGACAAGTTAAAAAAGGCACATACATCCACGGGTTTATCAGCAGTAAGCACAGTAGCCCAGGTAACTTTCCATCAGTAGATTAATGAGTAAAGAATTTGTGGTACATATTCACAGTTGAATATTACTCAGCCATAAGATGACAATAAATTATAACATTTGTAAAAACTCGGAAGGTGCTGGAGGGCACTATACTCCTGACATAAGAGGTGGAGGAAGACAAGTGTCAAGTGACTTGAGCCATCTGTGGAGATGTAGGAAAAAGAAAAACTGAAGGAGAGAAACATCATCCGATTCACAGAAATGAAAATTGGTCTAAGAGATTCCAAAGGGAAAGGATCTGTGATGGATAGGAGCGAATGGATGGTGGAAGTAGGGGTAAAGAAAGCGTGCTATATGATTTCCATGAATACTGCAGATGGGCCTTGTGGGGATGGCTGTACAAAACACGGAAGACAAGTAGTGATTCTACAGTATCTTACTATGCTCACGGAGTGTGACTGCAAATGAGAATCCTGGAGTTCTTTGTGATGGGCCGGTCCTAGCACACATAATTTTATTCATGTTCTTGTAGACTAATGAGATATAATTAAATGAACGAATGCATAAAATAAATGCAGAGTAACAGAGAAAGCAGCAGGCAGTTTAAAGGAGACGTGTGCACACCTATGTTATTTACCACAATGATAACAATAGTGAAGCTAAGTATCCAACAGCAAATGAAGAGTGGGATATTATTCAGATATATGACTAAAACAAACCCTGCCATTTACAAAAACATGGATGGAGATACAGAGGATTGTTCTCAGTTAAATAAGCGGTGGAGAGTGAGAAAATTGGCAAATGATTTCACTCACCAGCAGAGTATTAAAAAAAGAAATAAAATGAAAAAACCAAAACTGTAGAAGCCACGCTGAAGAGAAGAATGGACTAATGTTTACCAAAGGAAAGAGACTGGGCCGGTTATGTTTTGTGGATTGATAAGAAGGACTGGGGGTTAGAAATGGTGAATTAGAATAAGTGCACATAGTGTTTGGCTGGGGAACGTGGAGGACTGCACGTCACAGAGAAGACTAGTGATTCTACATTATTTTACTGCACTGGAGGGTAGTGAACGCAATGGGATATCTGGGGATATATAGTTGATGGAAGTTGTAGTAAACAATATTACTCATGTAATTGTGTATTCATGAGAAATAAAAGATAGATACACATAGAACGTATTAAAGATCATAGTTGCAGAAAGTTGATAGATGATAGAGATAAATGATGACTATGATAGATGAAAGATAGCAAGAAGGTAGATTGTCAGATGATAGATGATAGATACATAGAGGAAAAGTAAGTAGTATAGATAAGTAGATATAATGCAGTAGCCCAATTTAAAAATGGTATGTGCACCCCCTTGTTTATCGCAGCACTATTCACAGTAGCGGGTCCGTCTCCATCAGAAGTTGAATGGATACAGAAGAAGTGGTATATATAAACAATTAATTGCCTTTCACCCATAAGAAGAAAACATATCCTCCCATTTGTGACAACATAGATGAAAGAACGGGGTTTTATGTTCAATGAAATAAGATAGGAATACAAGTATCAAACGATATGAACAATCTGTGCAGATAGAGAAGCCGGAAAGAACTGAAGGAGCAAAATAGGGGCAGACACACAGAGATCAGGAATGAACTACCAGTTACCAAAGAAAAAACGACTAGGGTGGACATGGGAGAATGCAGGGATAACAGTGGTAAGGGAAAGGATGCATTATAATTAGCACATGTAATGTTTTTCTGGGTGCGTGGTGAGGGCTTAACCAAACAGTGAAGACAGGCAGTGAATCTAGAGTACATTGCTCTGTTGATGGAAGTGACTGCAGTGGGGCATTGGGAAGAATTTCGAGACAGGTGGAGTCTAGAAAATCTCATGTTATACTTTTACTTATAGATTAATAAGAAAATACAGAATAAACTAATTAAAGAATCCAATAAAACCAGTGAATCTGCCCTGCTAATAATGACATATATATCCCTATGATAATCAGACTAGTATTCAAAGAAACCGAGCTAATTGGACGTCAATAGATTAATGGGTATAGAAGATGTGGTACATATACAGAAAGGAACATTAGTCAGCCATCAGAAGAAAACAAATTCTAGCTTTTGCTACATCATGGATGGCGCTAGAGCATATTATGCTCAGTGAAATAAGTGAGGAAGAGAAGAAATATATTAAGTGATTTAACATATGCGCGGATACGAAGAGCCAAGATAAAACTGAAGGAGCAAAACATCAACAGATTCACAGAACACAAGTTTGGAGTAACAGTTACCAAGGGTAAGAGAGTGGCGTTGTTACATATGAAAGCAAGGAGAAGGTAGGCATAATGATTAGCATTATTAATGTGGATTGGGGGAGATGGAATCTACAGTATCTTACTATGCTCATGGACAGTGACTCCAGGAAAGTAACTGGGTTGATCTTGGTTATAGTGTGGGACTTGTAAAATTAATGATTCTCATGTAATTTTAGATTAATTATTAAAGAATTATTAAAGGAATATATGAATAAATATAAAAAATCAAATCTATAAATATATAAACAGAATGCAGCAGCCCATGTTAAAAACTAAAATTGCACCCATATGTTTCTCACTGAAGTATTGACAATGGCCAAGCTAAATGTCCATAAGTAAATGGGACGTAGAATATTATTCAGCCATATGAGGTAAACAAATCTTATCATTTACAACAACATGGATAGAACTTGTGGGTATTGTTCTCAGTGAAATAAGAAACGAAGAGAAAGTCAAGTGGCAATTGATGTCACTCTACTGTGGAGAGTTAGAAAAAAAGAGAAATAGTGAAGGAACAAGACAGTGGCAGGTTCAATGAACTGAAGAGTGGACTAATGGTTACCAAGGGGAAAGTGAAAGAGGGGAATGGCTTGAAAGGGAGGAATGAGAGATAAAATGGGGCATTACGTGTAGCACACATATGTGGAGAGGGTGTGGGCACGAGGAAGGCAGTACAACAGCAAAGAACGGTAGAGCTACTACAGTGCATTAAGGAGCTCGTGGACAGTGACACTTATGCTGTATAACGTGTGGATTTGAAAATGGGGTTTGTCTAATTACCATAATTGCGCTAAGGTAACTGTGTGGTATTGATGCCAAAATCAAAAGAAACAAGCAGTATCTTGGATCTCTTTTCTTTTCCTCTGAACCTGTCAAGGTGGTCAGCGCCCATCTTACCAAAGTCCAACTCCGTGCAGGGTAGCATGCTCTGAAGTGAGAACCAGCTAATCTGAGCTTACATATCCTGTCTCTATGAAAGAGGCGCACTGTGACATCATGGAATCTCCAGGCAACAAGGCTGTTCCTGCAAACTCCACTAGCACATGTTGGGCAGAGCTCAGCCGTGTGGAGCTGCAACATCTTAGAAACATAACTTGTTCTGGCCTACATATATAAGTAAAATGATGTCACTCATCATTGGAATATAAGAAAAAAGAAAAAGCTGTAGGAGAAAAAAAGCGGTGTCACAAAACATAAGAATAGATTCACAGTTACCAAAGGGAAAGAGACAGAGAATGATGGTTGGAAATGGAGGGGAATGGATGTGTGGAAGAAATGGAGCATTTCAGTTAGCATATATAATGTGGGAATGGACGCACGTGGAGTGCTGTCCAACAGAGAAGACAACTAGCAATACTACAGTACATTGTTATGGTGATGGAAGTGTCTTCACGGGCTTTTGGATGAAACGAGGAATGGGGGTCTAGGAAATACGTTACACATACTATTGCAGATAAATGGTGAACAAACAACTAAATAATAAACACATATCAATAAATCCATTGGAGCAGACAAGTTAAAAAAGGCACATACATCCACGGATTTATCAGCAGTAAGCACAGTAGCCCAGGTAACTTTCCATCAGTAGATTAATGAGTAAAGAATTTGTGGTACATATTCACAGTTGAATATTACTCAGCCATAAGATGACAATAAATTATAACATTTGTAAAAACTCGGAAGGTGCTGGAGGGCACTATACTCCTGACATAAGAGGTGGAGGAAGACAAGTGTCAAGTGACTTGAGCCATCTGTGGAGATGTAGGAAAAAGAAAAACTGAAGGAGAGAAACATCATCCGATTCACAGAAATGAAAATTGGTCTAAGAGATTCCAAAGGGAAAGGATCTGTGATGGATAGGAGCGAATGGATGGTGGAAGTAGGGGTAAAGAAAGCGTGCTATATGATTTCCATGAATACTGCAGATGGGCCTTGTGGGGATGGCTGTACAAAACACGGAAGACAAGTAGTGATTCTACAGTATCTTACTATGCTCACGGAGTGTGACTGCAAATGAGAATCCTGGAGTTCTTTGTGATGGGCCGGTCCTAGCACACATAATTTTATTCATGTTCTTGTAGACTAATGAGATATAATTAAATGAACGAATGCATAAAATAAATGCAGAGTAACAGAGAAAGCAGCAGGCAGTTTAAAGGAGACGTGTGCACACCTATGTTATTTACCACAATGATAACAATAGTGAAGCTAAGTATCCAACAGCAAATGAAGAGTGGGATATTATTCAGATATATGACTAAAACAAACCCTGCCATTTACAAAAACATGGATGGAGATACAGAGGATTGTTCTCAGTTAAATAAGCGGTGGAGAGTGAGAAAATTGGCAAATGATTTCACTCACCAGCAGAGTATTAAAAAAAGAAATAAAATGAAAAAACCAAAACTGTAGAAGCCACGCTGAAGAGAAGAATGGACTAATGTTTACCAAAGGAAAGAGACTGGGCCGGTTATGTTTTGTGGATTGATAAGAAGGACTGGGGGTTAGAAATGGTGAATTAGAATAAGTGCACATAGTGTTTGGCTGGGGAACGTGGAGGACTGCACGTCACAGAGAAGACTAGTGATTCTACATTATTTTACTGCACTGGAGGGTAGTGAACGCAATGGGATATCTGGGGATATATAGTTGATGGAAGTTGTAGTAAACAATATTACTCATGTAATTGTGTATTCATGAGAAATAAAAGATAGATACACATAGAACGTATTAAAGATCATAGTTGCAGAAAGTTGATAGATGATAGAGATAAATGATGACTATGATAGATGAAAGATAGCAAGAAGGTAGATTGTCAGATGATAGATGATAGATACATAGAGGAAAAGTAAGTAGTATAGATAAGTAGATATAATGCAGTAGCCCAATTTAAAAATGGTATGTGCACCCCCTTGTTTATCGCAGCACTATTCACAGTAGCGGGTCCGTCTCCATCAGAAGTTGAATGGATACAGAAGAAGTGGTATATATAAACAATTAATTGCCTTTCACCCATAAGAAGAAAACATATCCTCCCATTTGTGACAACATAGATGAAAGAACGGGGTTTTATGTTCAATGAAATAAGATAGGAATACAAGTATCAAACGATATGAACAATCCGTGCAGATAGAGAAGCCGGAAAGAACTGAAGGAGCAAAATCGGGGCAGACACACAGAGATCAGGAATGAACTACCAGTTACCAAAGAAAAAACGACTAGGGTGGACATGGGAGAATGCAGGGATAACAGTGGTAAGGGAAAGGATGCATTATAATTAGCACATGTAATGTTTTTCTGGGTGCGTGGTGAGGGCTTAACCAAACAGTGAAGACAGGCAGTGAATCTAGAGTACATTGCTCTGTTGATGGAAGTGACTGCAGTGGGGCATTGGGAAGAATTTCGAGACAGGTGGAGTCTAGAAAATCTCATGTTATACTTTTACTTATAGATTAATAAGAAAATACAGAATAAACTAATTAAAGAATCCAATAAAGCCAGTGAATCTGCCCTGCTAATAATGACATATATATCCCTATGATAATCAGACTAGTATTCAAAGAAACCGAGCTAATTGGACGTCAATAGATTAATGGGTATAGAAGATGTGGTACATATACAGAAAGGAACATTAGTCAGCCATCAGAAGAAAACAAATTCTAGCTTTTGCTACATCATGGATGGCGCTAGAGCATATTATGCTCAGTGAAATAAGTGAGGAAGAGAAGAAATATATTAAGTGATTTAACATATGCGCGGATACGAAGAGCCAAGATAAAACTGAAGGAGCAAAACATCAACAGATTCACAGAACACAAGTTTGGAGTAACAGTTACCAAGGGTAAGAGAGTGGCGTTGTTACATATGAAAGCAAGGAGAAGGTAGGCATAATGATTAGCATTATTAATGTGGATTGGGGGAGATGGAATCTACAGTATCTTACTATGCTCATGGACAGTGACTCCAGGAAAGTAACTGGGTTGATCTTGGTTATAGTGTGGGACTTGTAAAATTAATGATTCTCATGTAATTTTAGATTAATTATTAAAGAATTATTAAAGGAATATATGAATAAATATAAAAAATCAAATCTATAAATATATAAACAGAATGCAGCAGCCCATGTTAAAAACTAAAATTGCACCCATATGTTTCTCACTGAAGTATTGACAATGGCCAAGCTAAATGTCCATAAGTAAATGGGACGTAGAATATTATTCAGCCATATGAGGTAAACAAATCTTATCATTTACAACAACATGGATAGAACTTGTGGGTATTGTTCTCAGTGAAATAAGAAACGAAGAGAAAGTCAAGTGGCAATTGATGTCACTCTACTGTGGAGAGTTAGAAAAAAAGAGAAATAGTGATGGAACAAGACAGTGTCAGGTTCAATGAACTGAAGAGTGGACTAATGGTTACCAAGGGGAAAGTGAAAGAGGGGAATGGCTTGAAAGGGAGGAATGAGAGATAAAATGGGGCATTACGTGTAGCACACATATGTGGAGAGGGTGTGGGCACGAGGAAGGCAGTACAACAGCAAAGAACGGTAGAGCTACTACAGTGCATTAAGGAGCTCGTGGACAGTGACACTTATGCTGTATAACGTGTGGATTTGAAAATGGGGTTTGTCTAATTACCATAATTGCGCTAAGGTAACTGTGTGGTATTGATGCCAAAATCAAAAGAAACAAGCAGTATCTTGGATCTCTTTTCTTTTCCTCTGAACCTGTCAAGGTGGTCAGCGCCCATCTTACCAAAGTCCAACTCCGTGCAGGGTAGCATGCTCTGAAGTGAGAACCAGCTAATCTGAGCTTACATATCCTGTCTCTATGAAAGAGGCGCACTGTGACATCATGGAATCTCCAGGCAACAAGGCTGTTCCTGCAAACTCCACTAGCACATGTTGGGCAGAGCTCAGCCGTGTGGAGCTGCAACATCTTAGAAACATAACTTGTTCTGGCCTACATATATAAGTAAAATGATGTCACTCATCATTGGAATATAAGAAAAAAGAAAAAGCTGAAGGAGAAAAAAAGCGGTGTCACAAAACATAAGAATAGATTCACAGTTACCAAAGGGAAAGAGACAGAGAATGATGGTTGGAAATGGAGGGGAATGGATGTGTGGAAGAAATGGAGCATTTCAGTTAGCATATATAATGTGGGAATGGACGCACGTGGAGTGCTGTCCAACAGAGAAGACAACTAGCAATACTACAGTACATTGTTATGGTGATGGAAGTGTCTTCACGGGCTTTTGGATGAAACGAGGAATGGGGGTCTAGGAAATACGTTACACATACTATTGCAGATAAATGGTGAACAAACAACTAAATAATAAACACATATCAATAAATCCATTGGAGCAGACAAGTTAAAAAAGGCACATACATCCACGGGTTTATCAGCAGTAAGCACAGTAGCCCAGGTAACTTTCCATCAGTAGATTAATGAGTAAAGAATTTGTGGTACATATTCACAGTTGAATATTACTCAGCCATAAGATGACAATAAATCCTAACATTTGTAAAAACTCGGAAGGTGCTGGAGGGCACTATACTCATGACATAAGAGGTGGAGAAAGACAAGTGTCAAGTGACTTGAGCCATCTGTGGAGATGTAGGAAAAAGAAAAACTGAAGGAGAGAAACATCATCCGATTCACAGAAATGAAAATTGGTCTAAGAGATTCCAAAGGGAAAGGATCTGTGATGGATAGGAGCGAATGGATGGTGGAAGTAGGGGTAAAGAAAGCGTGCTATATGATTTCCATGAATACTGCAGATGGGCCTTGTGGGGATGGCTGTACAAAACACGGAAGACAAGTAGTGATTCTACAGTATCTTACTATGCTCACGGAGTGTGACTGCAAATGAGAATCCTGGAGTTCTTTGTGATGGGCCGGTCCTAGCACACATAATTTTATTCATGTTCTTGTAGACTAATGAGATATAATTAAATGAACGAATGCATAAAATAAATGCAGAGTAACAGAGAAAGCAGCAGGCAGTTTAAAGGAGACGTGTGCACACCTATGTTATTTACCACAATGATAACAATAGTGAAGCTAAGTATCCAACAGCAAATGAAGAGTGGGATATTATTCAGATATATGACTAAAACAAACCCTGCCATTTACAAAAACATGGATGGAGATACAGAGGATTGTTCTCAGTTAAATAAGCGGTGGAGAGTGAGAAAATTGGCAAATGATTTCACTCACCAGCAGAGTATTAAAAAAAGAAATAAAATGAAAAAACCAAAACTGTAGAAGCCACGCTGAAGAGAAGAATGGACTAATGTTTACCAAAGGAAAGAGACTGGGCCGGTTATGTTTTGTGGATTGATAAGAAGGACTGGGGGTTAGAAATGGTGAATTAGAATAAGTGCACATAGTGTTTGGCTGGGGAACGTGGAGGACTGCACGTCACAGAGAAGACTAGTGATTCTACATTATTTTACTGCACTGGAGGGTAGTGAACGCAATGGGATATCTGGGGATATATAGTTGATGGAAGTTGTAGTAAACAATATTACTCATGTAATTGTGTATTCATGAGAAATAAAAGATAGATACACATAGAACGTATTAAAGATCATAGTTGCAGAAAGTTGATAGATGATAGAGATAAATGATGACTATGATAGATGAAAGATAGCAAGAAGGTAGATTGTCAGATGATAGATGATAGATACATAGAGGAAAAGTAAGTAGTATAGATAAGTAGATATAATGCAGTAGCCCAATTTAAAAATGGTATGTGCACCCCCTTGTTTATCGCAGCACTATTCACAGTAGCGGGTCCGTCTCCATCAGAAGTTGAATGGATACAGAAGAAGTGGTATATATAAACAATTAATTGCCTTTCACCCATAAGAAGAAAACATATCCTCCCATTTGTGACAACATAGATGAAAGAACGGGGTTTTATGTTCAATGAAATAAGATAGGAATACAAGTATCAAACGATATGAACAATCCGTGCAGATAGAGAAGCCGGAAAGAACTGAAGGAGCAAAATCGGGGCAGACACACAGAGATCAGGAATGAACTACCAGTTACCAAAGAAAAAACGACTAGGGTGGACATGGGAGAATGCAGGGATAACAGTGGTAAGGGAAAGGATGCATTATAATTAGCACATGTAATGTTTTTCTGGGTGCGTGGTGAGGGCTTAACCAAACAGTGAAGACAGGCAGTGAATCTAGAGTACATTGCTCTGTTGATGGAAGTGACTGCAGTGGGGCATTGGGAAGAATTTCGAGACAGGTGGAGTCTAGAAAATCTCATGTTATACTTTTACTTATAGATTAATAAGAAAATACAGAATAAACTAATTAAAGAATCCAATAAAGCCAGTGAATCTGCCCTGCTAATAATGACATATATATCCCTATGATAATCAGACTAGTATTCAAAGAAACCGAGCTAATTGGACGTCAATAGATTAATGGGTATAGAAGATGTGGTACATATACAGAAAGGAACATTAGTCAGCCATCAGAAGAAAACAAATTCTAGCTTTTGCTACATCATGGATGGCGCTAGAGCATATTATGCTCAGTGAAATAAGTGAGGAAGAGAAGAAATATATTAAGTGATTTAACATATGCGCGGATACGAAGAGCCAAGATAAAACTGAAGGAGCAAAACATCAACAGATTCACAGAACACAAGTTTGGAGTAACAGTTACCAAGGGTAAGAGAGTGGCGTTGTTACATATGAAAGCAAGGAGAAGGTAGGCATAATGATTAGCATTATTAATGTGGATTGGGGGAGATGGAATCTACAGTATCTTACTATGCTCATGGACAGTGACTCCAGGAAAGTAACTGGGTTGATCTTGGTTATAGTGTGGGACTTGTAAAATTAATGATTCTCATGTAATTTTAGATTAATTATTAAAGAATTATTAAAGGAATATATGAATAAATATAAAAAATCAAATCTATAAATATATAAACAGAATGCAGCAGCCCATGTTAAAAACTAAAATTGCACCCATATGTTTCTCACTGAAGTATTGACAATGGCCAAGCTAAATGTCCATAAGTAAATGGGACGTAGAATATTATTCAGCCATATGAGGTAAACAAATCTTATCATTTACAACAACATGGATAGAACTTGTGGGTATTGTTCTCAGTGAAATAAGAAACGAAGAGAAAGTCAAGTGGCAATTGATGTCACTCTACTGTGGAGAGTTAGAAAAAAAGAGAAATAGTGATGGAACAAGACAGTGGCAGGTTCAATGAACTGAAGAGTGGACTAATGGTTACCAAGGGGAAAGTGAAAGAGGGGAATGGCTTGAAAGGGAGGAATGAGAGATAAAATGGGGCATTACGTGTAGCACACATATGTGGAGAGGGTGTGGGCACGAGGAAGGCAGTACAACAGCAAAGAACGGTAGAGCTACTACAGTGCATTAAGGAGCTCGTGGACAGTGACACTTATGCTGTATAACGTGTGGATTTGAAAATGGGGTTTGTCTAATTACCATAATTGCGCTAAGGTAACTGTGTGGTATTGATGCCAAAATCAAAAGAAACAAGCAGTATCTTGGATCTCTTTTCTTTTCCTCTGAACCTGTCAAGGTGGTCAGCGCCCATCTTACCAAAGTCCAACTCCGTGCAGGGTAGCATGCTCTGAAGTGAGAACCAGCTAATCTGAGCTTACATATCCTGTCTCTATGAAAGAGGCGCACTGTGACATCATGGAATCTCCAGGCAACAAGGCTGTTCCTGCAAACTCCACTAGCACATGTTGGGCAGAGCTCAGCCGTGTGGAGCTGCAACATCTTAGAAACATAACTTGTTCTGGCCTACATATATAAGTAAAATGATGTCACTCATCATTGGAATATAAGAAAAAAGAAAAAGCTGAAGGAGAAAAAAAGCGGTGTCACAAAACATAAGAATAGATTCACAGTTACCAAAGGGAAAGAGACAGAGAATGATGGTTGGAAATGGAGGGGAATGGATGTGTGGAAGAAATGGAGCATTTCAGTTAGCATATATAATGTGGGAATGGACGCACGTGGAGTGCTGTCCAACAGAGAAGACAACTAGCAATACTACAGTACATTGTTATGGTGATGGAAGTGTCTTCACGGGCTTTTGGATGAAACGAGGAATGGGGGTCTAGGAAATACGTTACACATACTATTGCAGATAAATGGTGAACAAACAACTAAATAATAAACACATATCAATAAATCCATTGGAGCAGACAAGTTAAAAAAGGCACATACATCCACGGGTTTATCAGCAGTAAGCACAGTAGCCCAGGTAACTTTCCATCAGTAGATTAATGAGTAAAGAATTTGTGGTACATATTCACAGTTGAATATTACTCAGCCATAAGATGACAATAAATTATAACATTTGTAAAAACTCGGAAGGTGCTGGAGGGCACTATACTCCTGACATAAGAGGTGGAGGAAGACAAGTGTCAAGTGACTTGAGCCATCTGTGGAGATGTAGGAAAAAGAAAAACTGAAGGAGAGAAACATCATCCGATTCACAGAAATGAAAATTGGTCTAAGAGATTCCAAAGGGAAAGGATCTGTGATGGATAGGAGCGAATGGATGGTGGAAGTAGGGGTAAAGAAAGCGTGCTATATGATTTCCATGAATACTGCAGATGGGCCTTGTGGGGATGGCTGTACAAAACACGGAAGACAAGTAGTGATTCTACAGTATCTTACTATGCTCACGGAGTGTGACTGCAAATGAGAATCCTGGAGTTCTTTGTGATGGGCCGGTCCTAGCACACATAATTTTATTCATGTTCTTGTAGACTAATGAGATATAATTAAATGAACGAATGCATAAAATAAATGCAGAGTAACAGAGAAAGCAGCAGGCAGTTTAAAGGAGACGTGTGCACACCTATGTTATTTACCACAATGATAACAATAGTGAAGCTAAGTATCCAACAGCAAATGAAGAGTGGGATATTATTCAGATATATGACTAAAACAAACCCTGCCATTTACAAAAACATGGATGGAGATACAGAGGATTGTTCTCAGTTAAATAAGCGGTGGAGAGTGAGAAAATTGGCAAATGATTTCACTCACCAGCAGAGTATTAAAAAAAGAAATAAAATGAAAAAACCAAAACTGTAGAAGCCACGCTGAAGAGAAGAATGGACTAATGTTTACCAAAGGAAAGAGACTGGGCCGGTTATGTTTTGTGGATTGATAAGAAGGACTGGGGGTTAGAAATGGTGAATTAGAATAAGTGCACATAGTGTTTGGCTGGGGAACGTGGAGGACTGCACGTCACAGAGAAGACTAGTGATTCTACATTATTTTACTGCACTGGAGGGTAGTGAACGCAATGGGATATCTGGGGATATATAGTTGATGGAAGTTGTAGTAAACAATATTACTCATGTAATTGTGTATTCATGAGAAATAAAAGATAGATACACATAGAACGTATTACAGATCATAGTTGCAGAAAGTTGATAGATGATAGAGATAAATGATGACTATGATAGATGAAAGATAGCAAGAAGGTAGATTGTCAGATGATAGATGATAGATACATAGAGGAAAAGTAAGTAGTATAGATAAGTAGATATAATGCAGTAGCCCAATTTAAAAATGGTATGTGCACCCCCTTGTTTATCGCAGCACTATTCACAGTAGCGGGTCCGTCTCCATCAGAAGTTGAATGGATACAGAAGAAGTGGTATATATAAACAATTAATTGCCTTTCACCCATAAGAAGAAAACATATCCTCCCATTTGTGACAACATAGATGAAAGAACGGGGTTTTATGTTCAATGAAATAAGATAGGAATACAAGTATCAAACGATATGAACAATCCGTGCAGATAGAGAAGCCGGAAAGAACTGAAGGAGCAAAATCGGGGCAGACACACAGAGATCAGGAATGAACTACCAGTTACCAAAGAAAAAACGACTAGGGTGGACATGGGAGAATGCAGGGATAACAGTGGTAAGGGAAAGGATGCATTATAATTAGCACATGTAATGTTTTTCTGGGTGCGTGGTGAGGGCTTAACCAAACAGTGAAGACAGGCAGTGAATCTAGAGTACATTGCTCTGTTGATGGAAGTGACTGCAGTGGGGCATTGGGAAGAATTTCGAGACAGGTGGAGTCTAGAAAATCTCATGTTATACTTTTACTTATAGATTAATAAGAAAATACAGAATAAACTAATTAAAGAATCCAATAAAGCCAGTGAATCTGCCCTGCTAATAATGACATATATATCCCTATGATAATCAGACTAGTATTCAAAGAAACCGAGCTAATTGGACGTCAATAGATTAATGGGTATAGAAGATGTGGTACATATACAGAAAGGAACATTAGTCAGCCATCAGAAGAAAACAAATTCTAGCTTTTGCTACATCATGGATGGCGCTAGAGCATATTATGCTCAGTGAAATAAGTGAGGAAGAGAAGAAATATATTAAGTGATTTAACATATGCGCGGATACGAAGAGCCAAGATAAAACTGAAGGAGCAAAACATCAACAGATTCACAGAACACAAGTTTGGAGTAACAGTTACCAAGGGTAAGAGAGTGGCGTTGTTACATATGAAAGCAAGGAGAAGGTAGGCATAATGATTAGCATTATTAATGTGGATTGGGGGAGATGGAATCTACAGTATCTTACTATGCTCATGGACAGTGACTCCAGGAAAGTAACTGGGTTGATCTTGGTTATAGTGTGGGACTTGTAAAATTAATGATTCTCATGTAATTTTAGATTAATTATTAAAGAATTATTAAAGGAATATATGAATAAATATAAAAAATCAAATCTATAAATATATAAACAGAATGCAGCAGCCCATGTTAAAAACTAAAATTGCACCCATATGTTTCTCACTGAAGTATTGACAATGGCCAAGCTAAATGTCCATAAGTAAATGGGACGTAGAATATTATTCAGCCATATGAGGTAAACAAATCTTATCATTTACAACAACATGGATAGAACTTGTGGGTATTGTTCTCAGTGAAATAAGAAACGAAGAGAAAGTCAAGTGGCAATTGATGTCACTCTACTGTGGAGAGTTAGAAAAAAAGAGAAATAGTGATGGAACAAGACAGTGGCAGGTTCAATGAACTGAAGAGTGGACTAATGGTTACCAAGGGGAAAGTGAAAGAGGGGAATGGCTTGAAAGGGAGGAATGAGAGATAAAATGGGGCATTACGTGTAGCACACATATGTGGAGAGGGTGTGGGCACGAGGAAGGCAGTACAACAGCAAAGAACGGTAGAGCTACTACAGTGCATTAAGGAGCTCGTGGACAGTGACACTTATGCTGTATAACGTGTGGATTTGAAAATGGGGTTTGTCTAATTACCATAATTGCGCTAAGGTAACTGTGTGGTATTGATGCCAAAATCAAAAGAAACAAGCAGTATCTTGGATCTCTTTTCTTTTCCTCTGAACCTGTCAAGGTGGTCAGCGCCCATCTTACCAAAGTCCAACTCCGTGCAGGGTAGCATGCTCTGAAGTGAGAACCAGCTAATCTGAGCTTACATATCCTGTCTCTATGAAAGAGGCGCACTGTGACATCATGGAATCTCCAGGCAACAAGGCTGTTCCTGCAAACTCCACTAGCACATGTTGGGCAGAGCTCAGCCGTGTGGAGCTGCAACATCTTAGAAACATAACTTGTTCTGGCCTACATATATAAGTAAAATGATGTCACTCATCATTGGAATATAAGAAAAAAGAAAAAGCTGAAGGAGAAAAAAAGCGGTGTCACAAAACATAAGAATAGATTCACAGTTACCAAAGGGAAAGAGACAGAGAATGATGGTTGGAAATGGAGGGGAATGGATGTGTGGAAGAAATGGAGCATTTCAGTTAGCATATATAATGTGGGAATGGACGCACGTGGAGTGCTGTCCAACAGAGAAGACAACTAGCAATACTACAGTACATTGTTATGGTGATGGAAGTGTCTTCACGGGCTTTTGGATGAAACGAGGAATGGGGGTCTAGGAAATACGTTACACATACTATTGCAGATAAATGGTGAACAAACAACTAAATAATAAACACATATCAATAAATCCATTGGAGCAGACAAGTTAAAAAAGGCACATACATCCACGGGTTTATCAGCAGTAAGCACAGTAGCCCAGGTAACTTTCCATCAGTAGATTAATGAGTAAAGAATTTGTGGTACATATTCACAGTTGAATATTACTCAGCCATAAGATGACAATAAATCCTAACATTTGTAAAAACTCGGAAGGTGCTGGAGGGCACTATACTCATGACATAAGAGGTGGAGAAAGACAAGTGTCAAGTGACTTGAGCCATCTGTGGAGATGTAGGAAAAAGAAAAACTGAAGGAGAGAAACATCATCCGATTCACAGAAATGAAAATTGGTCTAAGAGATTCCAAAGGGAAAGGATCTGTGATGGATAGGAGCGAATGGATGGTGGAAGTAGGGGTAAAGAAAGCGTGCTATATGATTTCCATGAATACTGCAGATGGGCCTTGTGGGGATGGCTGTACAAAACACGGAAGACAAGTAGTGATTCTACAGTATCTTACTATGCTCACGGAGTGTGACTGCAAATGAGAATCCTGGAGTTCTTTGTGATGGGCCGGTCCTAGCACACATAATTTTATTCATGTTCTTGTAGACTAATGAGATATAATTAAATGAACGAATGCATAAAATAAATGCAGAGTAACAGAGAAAGCAGCAGGCAGTTTAAAGGAGACGTGTGCACACCTATGTTATTTACCACAATGATAACAATAGTGAAGCTAAGTATCCAACAGCAAATGAAGAGTGGGATATTATTCAGATATATGACTAAAACAAACCCTGCCATTTACAAAAACATGGATGGAGATACAGAGGATTGTTCTCAGTTAAATAAGCGGTGGAGAGTGAGAAAATTGGCAAATGATTTCACTCACCAGCAGAGTATTAAAAAAAGAAATAAAATGAAAAAACCAAAACTGTAGAAGCCACGCTGAAGAGAAGAATGGACTAATGTTTACCAAAGGAAAGAGACTGGGCCGGTTATGTTTTGTGGATTGATAAGAAGGACTGGGGGTTAGAAATGGTGAATTAGAATAAGTGCACATAGTGTTTGGCTGGGGAACGTGGAGGACTGCACGTCACAGAGAAGACTAGTGATTCTACATTATTTTACTGCACTGGAGGGTAGTGAAAGCAATGGGATATCTGGGGATATATAGTTGATGGAAGTTGTAGTAAACAATATTACTCATGTAATTGTGTATTCATGAGAAATAAAAGATAGATACACATAGAACGTATTAAAGATCATAGTTGCAGAAAGTTGATAGATGATAGAGATAAATGATGACTATGATAGATGAAAGATAGCAAGAAGGTAGATTGTCAGATGATAGATGATAGATACATAGAGGAAAAGTAAGTAGTATAGATAAGTAGATATAATGCAGTAGCCCAATTTAAAAATGGTATGTGCACCCCCTTGTTTATCGCAGCACTATTCACAGTAGAGGGTCTGTCTCCATCAGAAGTTGAATGGATACAGAAGAAGTGGTATATATAAACAATTAATTGCCTTTCACCCATAAGAAGAAAACATATCCTCCCATTTGTGACAACATAGATGAAAGAACGGGGTTTTATGTTCAATGAAATAAGATAGGAATACAAGTATCAAACGATATGAACAATCCGTGCAGATAGAGAAGCCGGAAAGAACTGAAGGAGCAAAATCGGGGCAGACACACAGAGATCAGGAATGAACTACCAGTTACCAAAGAAAAAACGACTAGGGTGGACATGGGAGAATGCAGGGATAACAGTGGTAAGGGAAAGGATGCATTATAATTAGCACATGTAATGTTTTTCTGGGTGCGTGGTGAGGGCTTAACCAAACAGTGAAGACAGGCAGTGAATCTAGAGTACATTGCTCTGTTGATGGAAGTGACTGCAGTGGGGCATTGGGAAGAATTTCGAGACAGGTGGAGTCTAGAAAATCTCATGTTATACTTTTACTTATAGATTAATAAGAAAATACAGAATAAACTAATTAAAGAATCCAATAAAGCCAGTGAATCTGCCCTGCTAATAATGACATATATATCCCTATGATAATCAGACTAGTATTCAAAGAAACCGAGCTAATTGGACGTCAATAGATTAATGGGTATAGAAGATGTGGTACATATACAGAAAGGAACATTAGTCAGCCATCAGAAGAAAACAAATTCTAGCTTTTGCTACATCATGGATGGCGCTAGAGCATATTATGCTCAGTGAAATAAGTGAGGAAGAGAAGAAATATATTAAGTGATTTAACATATGCGCGGATACGAAGAGCCAAGATAAAACTGAAGGAGCAAAACATCAACAGATTCACAGAACACAAGTTTGGAGTAACAGTTACCAAGGGTAAGAGAGTGGCGTTGTTACATATGAAAGCAAGGAGAAGGTAGGCATAATGATTAGCATTATTAATGTGGATTGGGGGAGATGGAATCTACAGTATCTTACTATGCTCATGGACAGTGACTCCAGGAAAGTAACTGGGTTGATCTTGGTTATAGTGTGGGACTTGTAAAATTAATGATTCTCATGTAATTTTAGATTAATTATTAAAGAATTATTAAAGAAATATATGAATAAATATAAAAAATCAAATCTATAAATATATAAACAGAATGCAGCAGCCCATGTTAAAAACTAAAATTGCACCCATATGTTTCTCACTGAAGTATTGACAATGGCCAAGCTAAATGTCCATAAGTAAATGGGACGTAGAATATTATTCAGCCATATGAGGTAAACAAATCTTATCATTTACAACAACATGGATAGAACTTGTGGGTATTGTTCTCAGTGAAATAAGAAACGAAGAGAAAGTCAAGTGGCAATTGATGTCACTCTACTGTGGAGAGTTAGAAAAAAAGAGAAATAGTGATGGAACAAGACAGTGGCAGGTTCAATGAACTGAAGAGTGGACTAATGGTTACCAAGGGGAAAGTGAAAGAGGGGAATGGCTTGAAAGGGAGGAATGAGAGATAAAATGGGGCATTACGTGTAGCACACATATGTGGAGAGGGTGTGGGCACGAGGAAGGCAGTACAACAGCAAAGAACGGTAGAGCTACTACAGTGCATTAAGGAGCTCGTGGACAGTGACACTTATGCTGTATAACGTGTGGATTTGAAAATGGGGTTTGTCTAATTACCATAATTGCGCTAAGGTAACTGTGTGGTATTGATGCCAAAATCAAAAGAAACAAGCAGTATCTTGGATCTCTTTTCTTTTCCTCTGAACCTGTCAAGGTGGTCAGCGCCCATCTTACCAAAGTCCAACTCCGTGCAGGGTAGCATGCTCTGAAGTGAGAACCAGCTAATCTGAGCTTACATATCCTGTCTCTATGAAAGAGGCGCACTGTGACATCATGGAATCTCCAGGCAACAAGGCTGTTCCTGCAAACTCCACTAGCACATGTTGGGCAGAGCTCAGCCGTGTGGAGCTGCAACATCTTAGAAACATAACTTGTTCTGGCCTACATATATAAGTAAAATGATGTCACTCATCATTGGAATATAAGAAAAAAGAAAAAGCTGAAGGAGAAAAAAAGCGGTGTCACAAAACATAAGAATAGATTCACAGTTACCAAAGGGAAAGAGACAGAGAATGATGGTTGGAAATGGAGGGGAATGGATGTGTGGAAGAAATGGAGCATTTCAGTTAGCATATATAATGTGGGAATGGACGCACGTGGAGTGCTGTCCAACAGAGAAGACAACTAGCAATACTACAGTACATTGTTATGGTGATGGAAGTGTCTTCACGGGCTTTTGGATGAAACGAGGAATGGGGGTCTAGGAAATACGTTACACATACTATTGCAGATAAATGGTGAACAAACAACTAAATAATAAACACATATCAATAAATCCATTGGAGCAGACAAGTTAAAAAAGGCACATACATCCACGGGTTTATCAGCAGTAAGCACAGTAGCCCAGGTAACTTTCCATCAGTAGATTAATGAGTAAAGAATTTGTGGTACATATTCACAGTTGAATATTACTCAGCCATAAGATGACAATAAATCCTAACATTTGTAAAAACTCGGAAGGTGCTGGAGGGCACTATACTCATGACATAAGAGGTGGAGAAAGACAAGTGTCAAGTGACTTGAGCCATCTGTGGAGATGTAGGAAAAAGAAAAACTGAAGGAGAGAAACATCATCCGATTCACAGAAATGAAAATTGGTCTAAGAGATTCCAAAGGGAAAGGATCTGTGATGGATAGGAGCGAATGGATGGTGGAAGTAGGGGTAAAGAAAGCGTGCTATATGATTTCCATGAATACTGCAGATGGGCCTTGTGGGGATGGCTGTACAAAACACGGAAGACAAGTAGTGATTCTACAGTATCTTACTATGCTCACGGAGTGTGACTGCAAATGAGAATCCTGGAGTTCTTTGTGATGGGCCGGTCCTAGCACACATAATTTTATTCATGTTCTTGTAGACTAATGAGATATAATTAAATGAACGAATGCATAAAATAAATGCAGAGTAACAGAGAAAGCAGCAGGCAGTTTAAAGGAGACGTGTGCACACCTATGTTATTTACCACAATGATAACAATAGTGAAGCTAAGTATCCAACAGCAAATGAAGAGTGGGATATTATTCAGATATATGACTAAAACAAACCCTGCCATTTACAAAAACATGGATGGAGATACAGAGGATTGTTCTCAGTTAAATAAGCGGTGGAGAGTGAGAAAATTGGCAAATGATTTCACTCACCAGCAGAGTATTAAAAAAAGAAATAAAATGAAAAAACCAAAACTGTAGAAGCCACGCTGAAGAGAAGAATGGACTAATGTTTACCAAAGGAAAGAGACTGGGCCGGTTATGTTTTGTGGATTGATAAGAAGGACTGGGGGTTAGAAATGGTGAATTAGAATAAGTGCACATAGTGTTTGGCTGGGGAACGTGGAGGACTGCACGTCACAGAGAAGACTAGTGATTCTACATTATTTTACTGCACTGGAGGGTAGTGAACGCAATGGGATATCTGGGGATATATAGTTGATGGAAGTTGTAGTAAACAATATTACTCATGTAATTGTGTATTCATGAGAAATAAAAGATAGATACACATAGAACGTATTAAAGATCATAGTTGCAGAAAGTTGATAGATGATAGAGATAAATGATGACTATGATAGATGAAAGATAGCAAGAAGGTAGATTGTCAGATGATAGATGATAGATACATAGAGGAAAAGTAAGTAGTATAGATAAGTAGATATAATGCAGTAGCCCAATTTAAAAATGGTATGTGCACCCCCTTGTTTATCGCAGCACTATTCACAGTAGCGGGTCCGTCTCCATCAGAAGTTGAATGGATACAGAAGAAGTGGTATATATAAACAATTAATTGCCTTTCACCCATAAGAAGAAAACATATCCTCCCATTTGTGACAACATAGATGAAAGAACGGGGTTTTATGTTCAATGAAATAAGATAGGAATACAAGTATCAAACGATATGAACAATCCGTGCAGATAGAGAAGCCGGAAAGAACTGAAGGAGCAAAATCGGGGCAGACACACAGAGATCAGGAATGAACTACCAGTTACCAAAGAAAAAACGACTAGGGTGGACATGGGAGAATGCAGGGATAACAGTGGTAAGGGAAAGGATGCATTATAATTAGCACATGTAATGTTTTTCTGGGTGCGTGGTGAGGGCTTAACCAAACAGTGAAGACAGGCAGTGAATCTAGAGTACATTGCTCTGTTGATGGAAGTGACTGCAGTGGGGCATTGGGAAGAATTTCGAGACAGGTGGAGTCTAGAAAATCTCATGTTATACTTTTACTTATAGATTAATAAGAAAATACAGAATAAACTAATTAAAGAATCCAATAAAACCAGTGAATCTGCCCTGCTAATAATGACATATATATCCCTATGATAATCAGACTAGTATTCAAAGAAACCGAGCTAATTGGACGTCAATAGATTAATGGGTATAGAAGATGTGGTACATATACAGAAAGGAACATTAGTCAGCCATCAGAAGAAAACAAATTCTAGCTTTTGCTACATCATGGATGGCGCTAGAGCATATTATGCTCAGTGAAATAAGTGAGGAAGAGAAGAAATATATTAAGTGATTTAACATATGCGCGGATACGAAGAGCCAAGATAAAACTGAAGGAGCAAAACATCAACAGATTCACAGAACACAAGTTTGGAGTAACAGTTACCAAGGGTAAGAGAGTGGCGTTGTTACATATGAAAGCAAGGAGAAGGTAGGCATAATGATTAGCATTATTAATGTGGATTGGGGGAGATGGAATCTACAGTATCTTACTATGCTCATGGACAGTGACTTCAGGGAAGTAACTGGGTTGATCTTGGTTATAGTGTGGGACTTGTAAAATTAATGATTCTCATGTAATTTTAGATTAATTATTAAAGAATTATTAAAGGAATATATGAATAAATATAAAAAATCAAATCTATAAATATATAAACAGAATGCAGCAGCCCATGTTAAAAACTAAAATTGCACCCATATGTTTCTCACTGAAGTATTGACAATGGCCAAGCTAAATGTCCATAAGTAAATGGGACGTAGAATATTATTCAGCCATATGAGGTAAACAAATCTTATCATTTACAACAACATGGATAGAACTTGTGGGTATTGTTCTCAGTGAAATAAGAAACGAAGAGAAAGTCAAGTGGCAATTGATGTCACTCTACTGTGGAGAGTTAGAAAAAAAGAGAAATAGTGAAGGAACAAGACAGTGGCAGGTTCAATGAACTGAAGAGTGGACTAATGGTTACCAAGGGGAAAGTGAAAGAGGGGAATGGCTTGAAAGGGAGGAATGAGAGATAAAATGGGGCATTACGTGTAGCACACATATGTGGAGAGGGTGTGGGCACGAGGAAGGCAGTACAACAGCAAAGAACGGTAGAGCTACTACAGTGCATTAAGGAGCTCGTGGACAGTGACACTTATGCTGTATAACGTGTGGATTTGAAAATGGGGTTTGTCTAATTACCATAATTGCGCTAAGGTAACTGTGTGGTATTGATGCCAAAATCAAAAGAAACAAGCAGTATCTTGGATCTCTTTTCTTTTCCTCTGAACCTGTCAAGGTGGTCAGCGCCCATCTTACCAAAGTCCAACTCCGTGCAGGGTAGCATGCTCTGAAGTGAGAACCAGCTAATCTTAGCTTACATATCCTGTCTCTATGAAAGAGGCGCACTGTGACATCATGGAATCTCCAGGCAACAAGGCTGTTCCTGCAAACTCCACTAGCACATGTTGGGCAGAGCTCAGCCGTGTGGAGCTGCAACATCTTAGAAACATAACTTGTTCTGGCCTACATATATAAGTAAAATGATGTCACTCATCATTGGAATATAAGAAAAAAGAAAAAGCTGAAGGAGAAAAAAAGCGGTGTCACAAAACATAAAAATAGATTCACAGTTACCAAAGGGAAAGAGACAGAGAATGATGGTTGGAAATGGAGGGGAATGGATGTGTGGAAGAAATGGAGCATTTCAGTTAGCATATATAATGTGGGAATGGACGCACGTGGAGTGCTGTCCAACAGAGAAGACAACTAGCAATACTACAGTACATTGTTATGGTGATGGAAGTGTCTTCACGGGCTTTTGGATGAAACGAGGAATGGGGGTCTAGGAAATACGTTACACATACTATTGCAGATAAATGGTGAACAAACAACTAAATAATAAACACATATCAATAAATCCATTGGAGCAGACAAGTTAAAAAAGGCACATACATCCACGGGTTTATCAGCAGTAAGCACAGTAGCCCAGGTAACTTTCCATCAGTAGATTAATGAGTAAAGAATTTGTGGTACATATTCACAGTTGAATATTACTCAGCCATAAGATGACAATAAATCCTAACATTTGTAAAAACTCGGAAGGTGCTGGAGGGCACTATACTCATGACATAAGAGGTGGAGGAAGACAAGTGTCAAGTGACTTGAGCCATCTGTGGAGATGTAGGAAAAAGAAAAACTGAAGGAGAGAAACATCATCCGATTCACAGAAATGAAAATTGGTCTAAGAGATTCCAAAGGGAAAGGATCTGTGATGGATAGGAGCGAATGGATGGTGGAAGTAGGGGTAAAGAAAGCGTGCTATATGATTTCCATGAATACTGCAGATGGGCCTTGTGGGGATGGCTGTACAAAACACGGAAGACAAGTAGTGATTCTACAGTATCTTACTATGCTCACGGAGTGTGACTGCAAATGAGAATCCTGGAGTTCTTTGTGATGGGCCGGTCCTAGCACACATAATTTTATTCATGTTCTTGTAGACTAATGAGATATAATTAAATGAACGAATGCATAAAATAAATGCAGAGTAACAGAGAAAGCAGCAGGCAGTTTAAAGGAGACGTGTGCACACCTATGTTATTTACCACAATGATAACAATAGTGAAGCTAAGTATCCAACAGCAAATGAAGAGTGGGATATTATTCAGATATATGACTAAAACAAACCCTGCCATTTACAAAAACATGGATGGAGATACAGAGGATTGTTCTCAGTTAAATAAGCGGTGGAGAGTGTGAAAATTGGCAAATGATTTCACTCACCAGCAGAGTATTAAAAAAAGAAATAAAATGAAAAAACCAAAACTGTAGAAGCCACGCTGAAGAGAAGAATGGACTAATGTTTACCAAAGGAAAGAGACTGGGCCGGTTATGTTTTGTGGATTGATAAGAAGGACTGGGGGTTAGAAATGGTGAATTAGAATAAGTGCACATAGTGTTTGGCTGGGGAACGTGGAGGACTGCACGTCACAGAGAAGACTAGTGATTCTACATTATTTTACTGCACTGGAGGGTAGTGAACGCAATGGGATATCTGGGGATATATAGTTGATGGAAGTTGTAGTAAACAATATTACTCATGTAATTGTGTATTCATGAGAAATAAAAGATAGATACACATAGAACGTATTACAGATCATAGTTGCAGAAAGTTGATAGATGATAGAGATAAATGATGACTATGATAGATGAAAGATAGCAAGAAGGTAGATTGTCAGATGATAGATGATAGATACATAGAGGAAAAGTAAGTAGTATAGATAAGTAGATATAATGCAGTAGCCCAATTTAAAAATGGTATGTGCACCCCCTTGTTTATCGCAGCACTATTCACAGTAGCGGGTCCGTCTCCATCAGAAGTTGAATGGATACAGAAGAAGTGGTATATATAAACAATTAATTGCCTTTCACCCATAAGAAGAAAACATATCCTCCCATTTGTGACAACATAGATGAAAGAACGGGGTTTTATGTTCAATGAAATAAGATAGGAATACAAGTATCAAACGATATGAACAATCCGTGCAGATAGAGAAGCCGGAAAGAACTGAAGGAGCAAAATCGGGGCAGACACACAGAGATCAGGAATGAACTACCAGTTACCAAAGAAAAAACGACTAGGGTGGACATGGGAGAATGCAGGGATAACAGTGGTAAGGGAAAGGATGCATTATAATTAGCACATGTAATGTTTTTCTGGGTGCGTGGTGAGGGCTTAACCAAACAGTGAAGACAGGCAGTGAATCTAGAGTACATTGCTCTGTTGATGGAAGTGACTGCAGTGGGGCATTGGGAAGAATTTCGAGACAGGTGGAGTCTAGAAAATCTCATGTTATACTTTTACTTATAGATTAATAAGAAAATACAGAATAAACTAATTAAAGAATCCAATAAAACCAGTGAATCTGCCCTGCTAATAATGACATATATATCCCTATGATAATCAGACTAGTATTCAAAGAAACCGAGCTAATTGGACGTCAATAGATTAATGGGTATAGAAGATGTGGTACATATACAGAAAGGAACATTAGTCAGCCATCAGAAGAAAACAAATTCTAGCTTTTGCTACATCATGGATGGCGCTAGAGCATATTATGCTCAGTGAAATAAGTGAGGAAGAGAAGAAATATATTAAGTGATTTAACATATGCGCGGATACGAAGAGCCAAGATAAAACTGAAGGAGCAAAACATCAACAGATTCACAGAACACAAGTTTGGAGTAACAGTTACCAAGGGTAAGAGAGTGGCGTTGTTACATATGAAAGCAAGGAGAAGGTAGGCATAATGATTAGCATTATTAATGTGGATTGGGGGAGATGGAATCTACAGTATCTTACTATGCTCATGGACAGTGACTTCAGGGAAGTAACTGGGTTGATCTTGGTTATAGTGTGGGACTTGTAAAATTAATGATTCTCATGTAATTTTAGATTAATTATTAAAGAATTATTAAAGGAATATATGAATAAATATAAAAAATCAAATCTATAAATATATAAACAGAATGCAGCAGCCCATGTTAAAAACTAAAATTGCACCCATATGTTTCTCACTGAAGTATTGACAATGGCCAAGCTAAATGTCCATAAGTAAATGGGACGTAGAATATTATTCAGCCATATGAGGTAAACAAATCTTATCATTTACAACAACATGGATAGAACTTGTGGGTATTGTTCTCAGTGAAATAAGAAACGAAGAGAAAGTCAAGTGGCAATTGATGTCACTCTACTGTGGAGAGTTAGAAAAAAAGAGAAATAGTGAAGGAACAAGACAGTGGCAGGTTCAATGAACTGAAGAGTGGACTAATGGTTACCAAGGGGAAAGTGAAAGAGGGGAATGGCTTGAAAGGGAGGAATGAGAGATAAAATGGGGCATTACGTGTAGCACACATATGTGGAGAGGGTGTGGGCACGAGGAAGGCAGTACAACAGCAAAGAACGGTAGAGCTACTACAGTGCATTAAGGAGCTCGTGGACAGTGACACTTATGCTGTATAACGTGTGGATTTGAAAATGGGGTTTGTCTAATTACCATAATTGCGCTAAGGTAACTGTGTGGTATTGATGCCAAAATCAAAAGAAACAAGCAGTATCTTGGATCTCTTTTCTTTTCCTCTGAACCTGTCAAGGTGGTCAGCGCCCATCTTACCAAAGTCCAACTCCGTGCAGGGTAGCATGCTCTGAAGTGAGAACCAGCTAATCTGAGCTTACATATCCTGTCTCTATGAAAGAGGCGCACTGTGACATCATGGAATCTCCAGGCAACAAGGCTGTTCCTGCAAACTCCACTAGCACATGTTGGGCAGAGCTCAGCCGTGTGGAGCTGCAACATCTTAGAAACATAACTTGTTCTGGCCTACATATATAAGTAAAATGATGTCACTCATCATTGGAATATAAGAAAAAAGAAAAAGCTGAAGGAGAAAAAAAGCGGTGTCACAAAACATAAGAATAGATTCACAGTTACCAAAGGGAAAGAGACAGAGAATGATGGTTGGAAATGGAGGGGAATGGATGTGTGGAAGAAATGGAGCATTTCAGTTAGCATATATAATGTGGGAATGGACGCACGTGGAGTGCTGTCCAACAGAGAAGACAACTAGCAATACTACAGTACATTGTTATGGTGATGGAAGTGTCTTCACGGGCTTTTGGATGAAACGAGGAATGGGGGTCTAGGAAATACGTTACACATACTATTGCAGATAAATGGTGAACAAACAACTAAATAATAAACACATATCAATAAATCCATTGGAGCAGACAAGTTAAAAAAGGCACATACATCCACGGGTTTATCAGCAGTAAGCACAGTAGCCCAGGTAACTTTCCATCAGTAGATTAATGAGTAAAGAATTTGTGGTACATATTCACAGTTGAATATTACTCAGCCATAAGATGACAATAAATCCTAACATTTGTAAAAACTCGGAAGGTGCTGGAGGGCACTATACTCATGACATAAGAGGTGGAGGAAGACAAGTGTCAAGTGACTTGAGCCATCTGTGGAGATGTAGGAAAAAGAAAAACTGAAGGAGAGAAACATCATCCGATTCACAGAAATGAAAATTGGTCTAAGAGATTCCAAAGGGAAAGGATCTGTGATGGATAGGAGCGAATGGATGGTGGAAGTAGGGGTAAAGAAAGCGTGCTATATGATTTCCATGAATACTGCAGATGGGCCTTGTGGGGATGGCTGTACAAAACACGGAAGACAAGTAGTGATTCTACAGTATCTTACTATGCTCACGGAGTGTGACTGCAAATGAGAATCCTGGAGTTCTTTGTGATGGGCCGGTCCTAGCACACATAATTTTATTCATGTTCTTGTAGACTAATGAGATATAATTAAATGAACGAATGCATAAAATAAATGCAGAGTAACAGAGAAAGCAGCAGGCAGTTTAAAGGAGACGTGTGCACACCTATGTTATTTACCACAATGATAACAATAGTGAAGCTAAGTATCCAACAGCAAATGAAGAGTGGGATATTATTCAGATATATGACTAAAACAAACCCTGCCATTTACAAAAACATGGATGGAGATACAGAGGATTGTTCTCAGTTAAATAAGCGGTGGAGAGTGAGAAAATTGGCAAATGATTTCACTCACCAGCAGAGTATTAAAAAAAGAAATAAAATGAAAAAACCAAAACTGTAGAAGCCACGCTGAAGAGAAGAATGGACTAATGTTTACCAAAGGAAAGAGACTGGGCCGGTTATGTTTTGTGGATTGATAAGAAGGACTGGGGGTTAGAAATGGTGAATTAGAATAAGTGCACATAGTGTTTGGCTGGGGAACGTGGAGGACTGCACGTCACAGAGAAGACTAGTGATTCTACATTATTTTACTGCACTGGAGGGTAGTGAACGCAATGGGATATCTGGGGATATATAGTTGATGGAAGTTGTAGTAAACAATATTACTCATGTAATTGTGTATTCATGAGAAATAAAAGATAGATACACATAGAACGTATTACAGATCATAGTTGCAGAAAGTTGATAGATGATAGAGATAAATGATGACTATGATAGATGAAAGATAGCAAGAAGGTAGATTGTCAGATGATAGATGATAGATACATAGAGGAAAAGTAAGTAGTATAGATAAGTAGATATAATGCAGTAGCCCAATTTAAAAATGGTATGTGCACCCCCTTGTTTATCGCAGCACTATTCACAGTAGCGGGTCCGTCTCCATCAGAAGTTGAATGGATACAGAAGAAGTGGTATATATAAACAATTAATTGCCTTTCACCCATAAGAAGAAAACATATCCTCCCATTTGTGACAACATAGATGAAAGAACGGGGTTTTATGTTCAATGAAATAAGATAGGAATACAAGTATCAAACGATATGAACAATCCGTGCAGATAGAGAAGCCGGAAAGAACTGAAGGAGCAAAATCGGGGCAGACACACAGAGATCAGGAATGAACTACCAGTTACCAAAGAAAAAACGACTAGGGTGGACATGGGAGAATGCAGGGATAACAGTGGTAAGGGAAAGGATGCATTATAATTAGCACATGTAATGTTTTTCTGGGTGCGTGGTGAGGGCTTAACCAAACAGTGAAGACAGGCAGTGAATCTAGAGTACATTGCTCTGTTGATGGAAGTGACTGCAGTGGGGCATTGGGAAGAATTTCGAGACAGGTGGAGTCTAGAAAATCTCATGTTATACTTTTACTTATAGATTAATAAGAAAATACAGAATAAACTAATTAAAGAATCCAATAAAACCAGTGAATCTGCCCTGCTAATAATGACATATATATCCCTATGATAATCAGACTAGTATTCAAAGAAACCGAGCTAATTGGACGTCAATAGATTAATGGGTATAGAAGATGTGGTACATATACAGAAAGGAACATTAGTCAGCCATCAGAAGAAAACAAATTCTAGCTTTTGCTACATCATGGATGGCGCTAGAGCATATTATGCTCAGTGAAATAAGTGAGGAAGAGAAGAAATATATTAAGTGATTTAACATATGCGCGGATACGAAGAGCCAAGATAAAACTGAAGGAGCAAAACATCAACAGATTCACAGAACACAAGTTTGGAGTAACAGTTACCAAGGGTAAGAGAGTGGCGTTGTTACATATGAAAGCAAGGAGAAGGTAGGCATAATGATTAGCATTATTAATGTGGATTGGGGGAGATGGAATCTACAGTATCTTACTATGCTCATGGACAGTGACTTCAGGGAAGTAACTGGGTTGATCTTGGTTATAGTGTGGGACTTGTAAAATTAATGATTCTCATGTAATTTTAGATTAATTATTAAAGAATTATTAAAGGAATATATGAATAAATATAAAAAATCAAATCTATAAATATATAAACAGAATGCAGCAGCCCATGTTAAAAACTAAAATTGCACCCATATGTTTCTCACTGAAGTATTGACAATGGCCAAGCTAAATGTCCATAAGTAAATGGGACGTAGAATATTATTCAGCCATATGAGGTAAACAAATCTTATCATTTACAACAACATGGATAGAACTTGTGGGTATTGTTCTCAGTGAAATAAGAAACGAAGAGAAAGTCAAGTGGCAATTGATGTCACTCTACTGTGGAGAGTTAGAAAAAAAGAGAAATAGTGAAGGAACAAGACAGTGGCAGGTTCAATGAACTGAAGAGTGGACTAATGGTTACCAAGGGGAAAGTGAAAGAGGGGAATGGCTTGAAAGGGAGGAATGAGAGATAAAATGGGGCATTACGTGTAGCACACATATGTGGAGAGGGTGTGGGCACGAGGAAGGCAGTACAACAGCAAAGAACGGTAGAGCTACTACAGTGCATTAAGGAGCTCGTGGACAGTGACACTTATGCTGTATAACGTGTGGATTTGAAAATGGGGTTTGTCTAATTACCATAATTGCGCTAAGGTAACTGTGTGGTATTGATGCCAAAATCAAAAGAAACAAGCAGTATCTTGGATCTCTTTTCTTTTCCTCTGAACCTGTCAAGGTGGTCAGCGCCCATCTTACCAAAGTCCAACTCCGTGCAGGGTAGCATGCTCTGAAGTGAGAACCAGCTAATCTGAGCTTACATATCCTGTCTCTATGAAAGAGGCGCACTGTGACATCATGGAATCTCCAGGCAACAAGGCTGTTCCTGCAAACTCCACTAGCACATGTTGGGCAGAGCTCAGCCGTGTGGAGCTGCAACATCTTAGAAACATAACTTGTTCTGGCCTACATATATAAGTAAAATGATGTCACTCATCATTGGAATATAAGAAAAAAGAAAAAGCTGAAGGAGAAAAAAAGCGGTGTCACAAAACATAAAAATAGATTCACAGTTACCAAAGGGAAAGAGACAGAGAATGATGGTTGGAAATGGAGGGGAATGGATGTGTGGAAGAAATGGAGCATTTCAGTTAGCATATATAATGTGGGAATGGACGCACGTGGAGTGCTGTCCAACAGAGAAGACAACTAGCAATACTACAGTACATTGTTATGGTGATGGAAGTGTCTTCACGGGCTTTTGGATGAAACGAGGAATGGGGGTCTAGGAAATACGTTACACATACTATTGCAGATAAATGGTGAACAAACAACTAAATAATAAACACATATCAATAAATCCATTGGAGCAGACAAGTTAAAAAAGGCACATACATCCACGGGTTTATCAGCAGTAAGCACAGTAGCCCAGGTAACTTTCCATCAGTAGATTAATGAGTAAAGAATTTGTGGTACATATTCACAGTTGAATATTACTCAGCCATAAGATGACAATAAATCCTAACATTTGTAAAAACTCGGAAGGTGCTGGAGGGCACTATACTCATGACATAAGAGGTGGAGGAAGACAAGTGTCAAGTGACTTGAGCCATCTGTGGAGATGTAGGAAAAAGAAAAACTGAAGGAGAGAAACATCATCCGATTCACAGAAATGAAAATTGGTCTAAGAGATTCCAAAGGGAAAGGATCTGTGATGGATAGGAGCGAATGGATGGTGGAAGTAGGGGTAAAGAAAGCGTGCTATATGATTTCCATGAATACTGCAGATGGGCCTTGTGGGGATGGCTGTACAAAACACGGAAGACAAGTAGTGATTCTACAGTATCTTACTATGCTCACGGAGTGTGACTGCAAATGAGAATCCTGGAGTTCTTTGTGATGGGCCGGTCCTAGCACACATAATTTTATTCATGTTCTTGTAGACTAATGAGATATAATTAAATGAACGAATGCATAAAATAAATGCAGAGTAACAGAGAAAGCAGCAGGCAGTTTAAAGGAGACGTGTGCACACCTATGTTATTTACCACAATGATAACAATAGTGAAGCTAAGTATCCAACAGCAAATGAAGAGTGGGATATTATTCAGATATATGACTAAAACAAACCCTGCCATTTACAAAAACATGGATGGAGATACAGAGGATTGTTCTCAGTTAAATAAGCGGTGGAGAGTGAGAAAATTGGCAAATGATTTCACTCACCAGCAGAGTATTAAAAAAAGAAATAAAATGAAAAAACCAAAACTGTAGAAGCCACGCTGAAGAGAAGAATGGACTAATGTTTACCAAAGGAAAGAGACTGGGCCGGTTATGTTTTGTGGATTGATAAGAAGGACTGGGGGTTAGAAATGGTGAATTAGAATAAGTGCACATAGTGTTTGGCTGGGGAACGTGGAGGACTGCACGTCACAGAGAAGACTAGTGATTCTACATTATTTTACTGCACTGGAGGGTAGTGAACGCAATGGGATATCTGGGGATATATAGTTGATGGAAGTTGTAGTAAACAATATTACTCATGTAATTGTGTATTCATGAGAAATAAAAGATAGATACACATAGAACGTATTAAAGATCATAGTTGCAGAAAGTTGATAGATGATAGAGATAAATGATGACTATGATAGATGAAAGATAGCAAGAAGGTAGATTGTCAGATGATAGATGATAGATACATAGAGGAAAAGTAAGTAGTATAGATAAGTAGATATAATGCAGTAGCCCAATTTAAAAATGGTATGTGCACCCCCTTGTTTATCGCAGCACTATTCACAGTAGCGGGTCCGTCTCCATCAGAAGTTGAATGGATACAGAAGAAGTGGTATATATAAACAATTAATTGCCTTTCACCCATAAGAAGAAAACATATCCTCCCATTTGTGACAACATAGATGAAAGAACGGGGTTTTATGTTCAATGAAATAAGATAGGAATACAAGTATCAAACGATATGAACAATCTGTGCAGATAGAGAAGCCGGAAAGAACTGAAGGAGCAAAATCGGGGCAGACACACAGAGATCAGGAATGAACTACCAGTTACCAAAGAAAAAACGACTAGGGTGGACATGGGAGAATGCAGGGATAACAGTGGTAAGGGAAAGGATGCATTATAATTAGCACATGTAATGTTTTTCTGGGTGCGTGGTGAGGGCTTAACCAAACAGTGAAGACAGGCAGTGAATCTAGAGTACATTGCTCTGTTGATGGAAGTGACTGCAGTGGGGCATTGGGAAGAATTTCGAGACAGGTGGAGTCTAGAAAATCTCATGTTATACTTTTACTTATAGATTAATAAGAAAATACAGAATAAACTAATTAAAGAATCCAATAAAACCAGTGAATCTGCCCTGCTAATAATGACATATATATCCCTATGATAATCAGACTAGTATTCAAAGAAACCGAGCTAATTGGACGTCAATAGATTAATGGGTATAGAAGATGTGGTACATATACAGAAAGGAACATTAGTCAGCCATCAGAAGAAAACAAATTCTAGCTTTTGCTACATCATGGATGGCGCTAGAGCATATTATGCTCAGTGAAATAAGTGAGGAAGAGAAGAAATATATTAAGTGATTTAACATATGCGCGGATACGAAGAGCCAAGATAAAACTGAAGGAGCAAAACATCAACAGATTCACAGAACACAAGTTTGGAGTAACAGTTACCAAGGGTAAGAGAGTGGCGTTGTTACATATGAAAGCAAGGAGAAGGTAGGCATAATGATTAGCATTATTAATGTGGATTGGGGGAGATGGAATCTACAGTATCTTACTATGCTCATGGACAGTGACTTCAGGGAAGTAACTGGGTTGATCTTGGTTATAGTGTGGGACTTGTAAAATTAATGATTCTCATGTAATTTTAGATTAATTATTAAAGAATTATTAAAGGAATATATGAATAAATATAAAAAATCAAATCTATAAATATATAAACAGAATGCAGCAGCCCATGTTAAAAACTAAAATTGCACCCATATGTTTCTCACTGAAGTATTGACAATGGCCAAGCTAAATGTCCATAAGTAAATGGGACGTAGAATATTATTCAGCCATATGAGGTAAACAAATCTTATCATTTACAACAACATGGATAGAACTTGTGGGTATTGTTCTCAGTGAAATAAGAAACGAAGAGAAAGTCAAGTGGCAATTGATGTCACTCTACTGTGGAGAGTTAGAAAAAAAGAGAAATAGTGAAGGAACAAGACAGTGGCAGGTTCAATGAACTGAAGAGTGGACTAATGGTTACCAAGGGGAAAGTGAAAGAGGGGAATGGCTTGAAAGGGAGGAATGAGAGATAAAATGGGGCATTACGTGTAGCACACATATGTGGAGAGGGTGTGGGCACGAGGAAGGCAGTACAACAGCAAAGAACGGTAGAGCTACTACAGTGCATTAAGGAGCTCGTGGACAGTGACACTTATGCTGTATAACGTGTGGACTTGAAAATGGGGTTTGTCTAATTACCATAATTGCGCTAAGGTAACTGTGTGGTATTGATGCCAAAATCAAAAGAAACAAGCAGTATCTTGGATCTCTTTTCTTTTCCTCTGAACCTGTCAAGGTGGTCAGCGCCCATCTTACCAAAGTCCAACTCCGTGCAGGGTAGCATGCTCTGAAGTGAGAACCAGCTAATCTGAGCTTACATATCCTGTCTCTATGAAAGAGGCGCACTGTGACATCATGGAATCTCCAGGCAACAAGGCTGTTCCTGCAAACTCCACTAGCACATGTTGGGCAGAGCTCAGCCGTGTGGAGCTGCAACATCTTAGAAACATAACTTGTTCTGGCCTACATATATAAGTAAAATGATGTCACTCATCATTGGAATATAAGAAAAAAGAAAAAGCTGAAGGAGAAAAAAAGCGGTGTCACAAAACATAAGAATAGATTCACAGTTACCAAAGGGAAAGAGACAGAGAATGATGGTTGGAAATGGAGGGGAATGGATGTGTGGAAGAAATGGAGCATTTCAGTTAGCATATATAATGTGGGAATGGACGCACGTGGAGTGCTGTCCAACAGAGAAGACAACTAGCAATACTACAGTACATTGTTATGGTGATGGAAGTGTCTTCACGGGCTTTTGGATGAAACGAGGAATGGGGGTCTAGGAAATACGTTACACATACTATTGCAGATAAATGGTGAACAAACAACTAAATAATAAACACATATCAATAAATCCATTGGAGCAGACAAGTTAAAAAAGGCACATACATCCACGGGTTTATCAGCAGTAAGCACAGTAGCCCAGGTAACTTTCCATCAGTAGATTAATGAGTAAAGAATTTGTGGTACATATTCACAGTTGAATATTACTCAGCCATAAGATGACAATAAATCCTAACATTTGTAAAAACTCGGAAGGTGCTGGAGGGCACTATACTCATGACATAAGAGGTGGAGGAAGACAAGTGTCAAGTGACTTGAGCCATCTGTGGAGATGTAGGAAAAAGAAAAACTGAAGGAGAGAAACATCATCCGATTCACAGAAATGAAAATTGGTCTAAGAGATTCCAAAGGGAAAGGATCTGTGATGGATAGGAGCGAATGGATGGTGGAAGTAGGGGTAAAGAAAGCGTGCTATATGATTTCCATGAATACTGCAGATGGGCCTTGTGGGGATGGCTGTACAAAACACGGAAGACAAGTAGTGATTCTACAGTATCTTACTATGCTCACGGAGTGTGACTGCAAATGAGAATCCTGGAGTTCTTTGTGATGGGCCGGTCCTAGCACACATAATTTTATTCATGTTCTTGTAGACTAATGAGATATAATTAAATGAACGAATGCATAAAATAAATGCAGAGTAACAGAGAAAGCAGCAGGCAGTTTAAAGGAGACGTGTGCACACCTATGTTATTTACCACAATGATAACAATAGTGAAGCTAAGTATCCAACAGCAAATGAAGAGTGGGATATTATTCAGATATATGACTAAAACAAACCCTGCCATTTACAAAAACATGGATGGAGATACAGAGGATTGTTCTCAGTTAAATAAGCGGTGGAGAGTGAGAAAATTGGCAAATGATTTCACTCACCAGCAGAGTATTAAAAAAAGAAATAAAATGAAAAAACCAAAACTGTAGAAGCCACGCTGAAGAGAAGAATGGACTAATGTTTACCAAAGGAAAGAGACTGGGCCGGTTATGTTTTGTGGATTGATAAGAAGGACTGGGGGTTAGAAATGGTGAATTAGAATAAGTGCACATAGTGTTTGGCTGGGGAACGTGGAGGACTGCACGTCACAGAGAAGACTAGTGATTCTACATTATTTTACTGCACTGGAGGGTAGTGAACGCAATGGGATATCTGGGGATATATAGTTGATGGAAGTTGTAGTAAACATTATTACTCATGTAATTGTGTATTCATGAGAAATAAAAGATAGATACACATAGAACGTATTAAAGATCATAGTTGCAGAAAGTTGATAGATGATAGAGATAAATGATGACTATGATAGATGAAAGATAGCAAGAAGGTAGATTGTCAGATGATAGATGATAGATACATAGAGGAAAAGTAAGTAGTATAGATAAGTAGATATAATGCAGTAGCCCAATTTAAAAATGGTATGTGCACCCCCTTTTTTATCGCAGCACTATTCACAGTAGCGGGTCCGTCTCCATCAGAAGTTGAATGGATACAGAAGAAGTGGTATATATAAACAATTAATTGCCTTTCACCCATAAGAAGAAAACATATCCTCCCATTTGTGACAACATAGATGAAAGAACGGGGTTTTATGTTCAATGAAATAAGATAGGAATACAAGTATCAAACGATATGAACAATCTGTGCAGATAGAGAAGCCGGAAAGAACTGAAGGAGCAAAATCGGGGCAGACACACAGAGATCAGGAATGAACTACCAGTTACCAAAGAAAAAACGACTAGGGTGGACATGGGAGAATGCAGGGATAACAGTGGTAAGGGAAAGGATGCATTATAATTAGCACATGTAATGTTTTTCTGGGTGCGTGGTGAGGGCTTAACCAAACAGTGAAGACAGGCAGTGAATCTAGAGTACATTGCTCTGTTGATGGAAGTGACTGCAGTGGGGCATTGGGAAGAATTTCGAGACAGGTGGAGTCTAGAAAATCTCATGTTATACTTTTACTTATAGATTAATAAGAAAATACAGAATAAACTAATTAAAGAATCCAATAAAACCAGTGAATCTGCCCTGCTAATAATGACATATATATCCCTATGATAATCAGACTAGTATTCAAAGAAACCGAGCTAATTGGACGTCAATAGATTAATGGGTATAGAAGATGTGGTACATATACAGAAAGGAACATTAGTCAGCCATCAGAAGAAAACAAATTCTAGCTTTTGCTACATCATGGATGGCGCTAGAGCATATTATGCTCAGTGAAATAAGTGAGGAAGAGAAGAAATATATTAAGTGATTTAACATATGCGCGGATACGAAGAGCCAAGATAAAACTGAAGGAGCAAAACATCAACAGATTCACAGAACACAAGTTTGGAGTAACAGTTACCAAGGGTAAGAGAGTGGCGTTGTTACATATGAAAGCAAGGAGAAGGTAGGCATAATGATTAGCATTATTAATGTGGATTGGGGGAGATGGAATCTACAGTATCTTACTATGCTCATGGACAGTGACTTCAGGGAAGTAACTGGGTTGATCTTGGTTATAGTGTGGGACTTGTAAAATTAATGATTCTCATGTAATTTTAGATTAATTATTAAAGAATTATTAAAGGAATATATGAATAAATATAAAAAATCAAATCTATAAATATATAAACAGAATGCAGCAGCCCATGTTAAAAACTAAAATTGCACCCATATGTTTCTCACTGAAGTATTGACAATGGCCAAGCTAAATGTCCATAAGTAAATGGGACGTAGAATATTATTCAGCCATATGAGGTAAACAAATCTTATCATTTACAACAACATGGATAGAACTTGTGGGTATTGTTCTCAGTGAAATAAGAAACGAAGAGAAAGTCAAGTGGCAATTGATGTCACTCTACTGTGGAGAGTTAGAAAAAAAGAGAAATAGTGAAGGAACAAGACAGTGGCAGGTTCAATGAACTGAAGAGTGGACTAATGGTTACCAAGGGGAAAGTGAAAGAGGGGAATGGCTTGAAAGGGAGGAATGAGAGATAAAATGGGGCATTACGTGTAGCACACATATGTGGAGAGGGTGTGGGCACGAGGAAGGCAGTACAACAGCAAAGAACGGTAGAGCTACTACAGTGCATTAAGGAGCTCGTGGACAGTGACACTTATGCTGTATAACGTGTGGATTTGAAAATGGGGTTTGTCTAATTACCATAATTGCGCTAAGGTAACTGTGTGGTATTGATGCCAAAATCAAAAGAAACAAGCAGTATCTTGGATCTCTTTTCTTTTCCTCTGAACCTGTCAAGGTGGTCAGCGCCCATCTTACCAAAGTCCAACTCCGTGCAGGGTAGCATGCTCTGAAGTGAGAACCAGCTAATCTGAGCTTACATATCCTGTCTCTATGAAAGAGGCGCACTGTGACATCATGGAATCTCCAGGCAACAAGGCTGTTCCTGCAAACTCCACTAGCACATGTTGGGCAGAGCTCAGCCGTGTGGAGCTGCAACATCTTAGAAACATAACTTGTTCTGGCCTACATATATAAGTAAAATGATGTCACTCATCATTGGAATATAAGAAAAAAGAAAAAGCTGAAGGAGAAAAAAAGCGGTGTCACAAAACATAAGAATAGATTCACAGTTACCAAAGGGAAAGAGACAGAGAATGATGGTTGGAAATGGAGGGGAATGGATGTGTGGAAGAAATGGAGCATTTCAGTTAGCATATATAATGTGGGAATGGACGCACGTGGAGTGCTGTCCAACAGAGAAGACAACTAGCAATACTACAGTACATTGTTATGGTGATGGAAGTGTCTTCACGGGCTTTTGGATGAAACGAGGAATGGGGGTCTAGGAAATACGTTACACATACTATTGCAGATAAATGGTGAACAAACAACTAAATAATAAACACATATCAATAAATCCATTGGAGCAGACAAGTTAAAAAAGGCACATACATCCACGGGTTTATCAGCAGTAAGCACAGTAGCCCAGGTAACTTTCCATCAGTAGATTAATGAGTAAAGAATTTGTGGTACATATTCACAGTTGAATATTACTCAGCCATAAGATGACAATAAATCCTAACATTTGTAAAAACTCGGAAGGTGCTGGAGGGCACTATACTCATGACATAAGAGGTGGAGGAAGACAAGTGTCAAGTGACTTGAGCCATCTGTGGAGATGTAGGAAAAAGAAAAACTGAAGGAGAGAAACATCATCCGATTCACAGAAATGAAAATTGGTCTAAGAGATTCCAAAGGGAAAGGATCTGTGATGGATAGGAGCGAATGGATGGTGGAAGTAGGGGTAAAGAAAGCGTGCTATATGATTTCCATGAATACTGCAGATGGGCCTTGTGGGGATGGCTGTACAAAACACGGAAGACAAGTAGTGATTCTACAGTATCTTACTATGCTCACGGAGTGTGACTGCAAATGAGAATCCTGGAGTTCTTTGTGATGGGCCGGTCCTAGCACACATAATTTTATTCATGTTCTTGTAGACTAATGAGATATAATTAAATGAACGAATGCATAAAATAAATGCAGAGTAACAGAGAAAGCAGCAGGCAGTTTAAAGGAGACGTGTGCACACCTATGTTATTTACCACAATGATAACAATAGTGAAGCTAAGTATCCAACAGCAAATGAAGAGTGGGATATTATTCAGATATATGACTAAAACAAACCCTGCCATTTACAAAAACATGGATGGAGATACAGAGGATTGTTCTCAGTTAAATAAGCGGTGGAGAGTGAGAAAATTGGCAAATGATTTCACTCACCAGCAGAGTATTAAAAAAAGAAATAAAATGAAAAAACCAAAACTGTAGAAGCCACGCTGAAGAGAAGAATGGACTAATGTTTACCAAAGGAAAGAGACTGGGCCGGTTATGTTTTGTGGATTGATAAGAAGGACTGGGGGTTAGAAATGGTGAATTAGAATAAGTGCACATAGTGTTTGGCTGGGGAACGTGGAGGACTGCACGTCACAGAGAAGACTAGTGATTCTACATTATTTTACTGCACTGGAGGGTAGTGAACGCAATGGGATATCTGGGGATATATAGTTGATGGAAGTTGTAGTAAACAATATTACTCATGTAATTGTGTATTCATGAGAAATAAAAGATAGATACACATAGAACGTATTAAAGATCATAGTTGCAGAAAGTTGATAGATGATAGAGATAAATGATGACTATGATAGATGAAAGATAGCAAGAAGGTAGATTGTCAGATGATAGATGATAGATACATAGAGGAAAAGTAAGTAGTATAGATAAGTAGATATAATGCAGTAGCCCAATTTAAAAATGGTATGTGCACCCCCTTGTTTATCGCAGCACTATTCACAGTAGCGGGTCCGTCTCCATCAGAAGTTGAATGGATACAGAAGAAGTGGTATATATAAACAATTAATTGCCTTTCACCCATAAGAAGAAAACATATCCTCCCATTTGTGACAACATAGATGAAAGAACGGGGTTTTATGTTCAATGAAATAAGATAGGAATACAAGTATCAAACGATATGAACAATCTGTGCAGATAGAGAAGCCGGAAAGAACTGAAGGAGCAAAATAGGGGCAGACACACAGAGATCAGGAATGAACTACCAGTTACCAAAGAAAAAACGACTAGGGTGGACATGGGAGAATGCAGGGATAACAGTGGTAAGGGAAAGGATGCATTATAATTAGCACATGTAATGTTTTTCTGGGTGCGTGGTGAGGGCTTAACCAAACAGTGAAGACAGGCAGTGAATCTAGAGTACATTGCTCTGTTGATGGAAGTGACTGCAGTGGGGCATTGGGAAGAATTTCGAGACAGGTGGAGTCTAGAAAATCTCATGTTATACTTTTACTTATAGATTAATAAGAAAATACAGAATAAACTAATTAAAGAATCCAATAAAACCAGTGAATCTGCCCTGCTAATAATGACATATATATCCCTATGATAATCAGACTAGTATTCAAAGAAACCGAGCTAATTGGACGTCAATAGATTAATGGGTATAGAAGATGTGGTACATATACAGAAAGGAACATTAGTCAGCCATCAGAAGAAAACAAATTCTAGCTTTTGCTACATCATGGATGGCGCTAGAGCATATTATGCTCAGTGAAATAAGTGAGGAAGAGAAGAAATATATTAAGTGATTTAACATATGCGCGGATACGAAGAGCCAAGATAAAACTGAAGGAGCAAAACATCAACAGATTCACAGAACACAAGTTTGGAGTAACAGTTACCAAGGGTAAGAGAGTGGCGTTGTTACATATGAAAGCAAGGAGAAGGTAGGCATAATGATTAGCATTATTAATGTGGATTGGGGGAGATGGAATCTACAGTATCTTACTATGCTCATGGACAGTGACTTCAGGGAAGTAACTGGGTTGATCTTGGTTATAGTGTGGGACTTGTAAAATTAATGATTCTCATGTAATTTTAGATTAATTATTAAAGAATTATTAAAGGAATATATGAATAAATATAAAAAATCAAATCTATAAATATATAAACAGAATGCAGCAGCCCATGTTAAAAACTAAAATTGCACCCATATGTTTCTCACTGAAGTATTGACAATGGCCAAGCTAAATGTCCATAAGTAAATGGGACGTAGAATATTATTCAGCCATATGAGGTAAACAAATCTTATCATTTACAACAACATGGATAGAACTTGTGGGTATTGTTCTCAGTGAAATAAGAAACGAAGAGAAAGTCAAGTGGCAATTGATGTCACTCTACTGTGGAGAGTTAGAAAAAAAGAGAAATAGTGAAGGAACAAGACAGTGGCAGGTTCAATGAACTGAAGAGTGGACTAATGGTTACCAAGGGGAAAGTGAAAGAGGGGAATGGCTTGAAAGGGAGGAATGAGAGATAAAATGGGGCATTACGTGTAGCACACATATGTGGAGAGGGTGTGGGCACGAGGAAGGCAGTACAACAGCAAAGAACGGTAGAGCTACTACAGTGCATTAAGGAGCTCGTGGACAGTGACACTTATGCTGTATAACGTGTGGATTTGAAAATGGGGTTTGTCTAATTACCATAATTGCGCTAAGGTAACTGTGTGGTATTGATGCCAAAATCAAAAGAAACAAGCAGTATCTTGGATCTCTTTTCTTTTCCTCTGAACCTGTCAAGGTGGTCAGCGCCCATCTTACCAAAGTCCAACTCCGTGCAGGGTAGCATGCTCTGAAGTGAGAACCAGCTAATCTGAGCTTACATATCCTGTCTCTATGAAAGAGGCGCACTGTGACATCATGGAATCTCCAGGCAACAAGGCTGTTCCTGCAAACTCCACTAGCACATGTTGGGCAGAGCTCAGCCGTGTGGAGCTGCAACATCTTAGAAACATAACTTGTTCTGGCCTACATATATAAGTAAAATGATGTCACTCATCATTGGAATATAAGAAAAAAGAAAAAGCTGAAGGAGAAAAAAAGCGGTGTCACAAAACATAAGAATAGATTCACAGTTACCAAAGGGAAAGAGACAGAGAATGATGGTTGGAAATGGAGGGGAATGGATGTGTGGAAGAAATGGAGCATTTCAGTTAGCATATATAATGTGGGAATGGACGCACGTGGAGTGCTGTCCAACAGAGAAGACAACTAGCAATACTACAGTACATTGTTATGGTGATGGAAGTGTCTTCACGGGCTTTTGGATGAAACGAGGAATGGGGGTCTAGGAAATACGTTACACATACTATTGCAGATAAATGGTGAACAAACAACTAAATAATAAACACATATCAATAAATCCATTGGAGCAGACAAGTTAAAAAAGGCACATACATCCACGGGTTTATCAGCAGTAAGCACAGTAGCCCAGGTAACTTTCCATCAGTAGATTAATGAGTAAAGAATTTGTGGTACATATTCACAGTTGAATATTACTCAGCCATAAGATGACAATAAATCCTAACATTTGTAAAAACTCGGAAGGTGCTGGAGGGCACTATACTCATGACATAAGAGGTGGAGGAAGACAAGTGTCAAGTGACTTGAGCCATCTGTGGAGATGTAGGAAAAAGAAAAACTGAAGGAGAGAAACATCATCCGATTCACAGAAATGAAAATTGGTCTAAGAGATTCCAAAGGGAAAGGATCTGTGATGGATAGGAGCGAATGGATGGTGGAAGTAGGGGTAAAGAAAGCGTGCTATATGATTTCCATGAATACTGCAGATGGGCCTTGTGGGGATGGCTGTACAAAACACGGAAGACAAGTAGTGATTCTACAGTATCTTACTATGCTCACGGAGTGTGACTGCAAATGAGAATCCTGGAGTTCTTTGTGATGGGCCGGTCCTAGCACACATAATTTTATTCATGTTCTTGTAGACTAATGAGATATAATTAAATGAACGAATGCATAAAATAAATGCAGAGTAACAGAGAAAGCAGCAGGCAGTTTAAAGGAGACGTGTGCACACCTATGTTATTTACCACAATGATAACAATAGTGAAGCTAAGTATCCAACAGCAAATGAAGAGTGGGATATTATTCAGATATATGACTAAAACAAACCCTGCCATTTACAAAAACATGGATGGAGATACAGAGGATTGTTCTCAGTTAAATAAGCGGTGGAGAGTGAGAAAATTGGCAAATGATTTCACTCACCAGCAGAGTATTAAAAAAAGAAATAAAATGAAAAAACCAAAACTGTAGAAGCCACGCTGAAGAGAAGAATGGACTAATGTTTACCAAAGGAAAGAGACTGGGCCGGTTATGTTTTGTGGATTGATAAGAAGGACTGGGGGTTAGAAATGGTGAATTAGAATAAGTGCACATAGTGTTTGGCTGGGGAACGTGGAGGACTGCACGTCACAGAGAAGACTAGTGATTCTACATTATTTTACTGCACTGGAGGGTAGTGAACGCAATGGGATATCTGGGGATATATAGTTGATGGAAGTTGTAGTAAACATTATTACTCATGTAATTGTGTATTCATGAGAAATAAAAGATAGATACACATAGAACGTATTAAAGATCATAGTTGCAGAAAGTTGATAGATGATAGAGATAAATGATGACTATGATAGATGAAAGATAGCAAGAAGGTAGATTGTCAGATGATAGATGATAGATACATAGAGGAAAAGTAAGTAGTATAGATAAGTAGATATAATGCAGTAGCCCAATTTAAAAATGGTATGTGCACCCCCTTTTTTATCGCAGCACTATTCACAGTAGCGGGTCCGTCTCCATCAGAAGTTGAATGGATACAGAAGAAGTGGTATATATAAACAATTAATTGCCTTTCACCCATAAGAAGAAAACATATCCTCCCATTTGTGACAACATAGATGAAAGAACGGGGTTTTATGTTCAATGAAATAAGATAGGAATACAAGTATCAAACGATATGAACAATCTGTGCAGATAGAGAAGCCGGAAAGAACTGAAGGAGCAAAATCGGGGCAGACACACAGAGATCAGGAATGAACTACCAGTTACCAAAGAAAAAACGACTAGGGTGGACATGGGAGAATGCAGGGATAACAGTGGTAAGGGAAAGGATGCATTATAATTAGCACATGTAATGTTTTTCTGGGTGCGTGGTGAGGGCTTAACCAAACAGTGAAGACAGGCAGTGAATCTAGAGTACATTGCTCTGTTGATGGAAGTGACTGCAGTGGGGCATTGGGAAGAATTTCGAGACAGGTGGAGTCTAGAAAATCTCATGTTATACTTTTACTTATAGATTAATAAGAAAATACAGAATAAACTAATTAAAGAATCCAATAAAACCAGTGAATCTGCCCTGCTAATAATGACATATATATCCCTATGATAATCAGACTAGTATTCAAAGAAACCGAGCTAATTGGACGTCAATAGATTAATGGGTATAGAAGATGTGGTACATATACAGAAAGGAACATTAGTCAGCCATCAGAAGAAAACAAATTCTAGCTTTTGCTACATCATGGATGGCGCTAGAGCATATTATGCTCAGTGAAATAAGTGAGGAAGAGAAGAAATATATTAAGTGATTTAACATATGCGCGGATACGAAGAGCCAAGATAAAACTGAAGGAGCAAAACATCAACAGATTCACAGAACACAAGTTTGGAGTAACAGTTACCAAGGGTAAGAGAGTGGCGTTGTTACATATGAAAGCAAGGAGAAGGTAGGCATAATGATTAGCATTATTAATGTGGATTGGGGGAGATGGAATCTACAGTATCTTACTATGCTCATGGACAGTGACTTCAGGGAAGTAACTGGGTTGATCTTGGTTATAGTGTGGGACTTGTAAAATTAATGATTCTCATGTAATTTTAGATTAATTATTAAAGAATTATTAAAGGAATATATGAATAAATATAAAAAATCAAATCTATAAATATATAAACAGAATGCAGCAGCCCATGTTAAAAACTAAAATTGCACCCATATGTTTCTCACTGAAGTATTGACAATGGCCAAGCTAAATGTCCATAAGTAAATGGGACGTAGAATATTATTCAGCCATATGAGGTAAACAAATCTTATCATTTACAACAACATGGATAGAACTTGTGGGTATTGTTCTCAGTGAAATAAGAAACGAAGAGAAAGTCAAGTGGCAATTGATGTCACTCTACTGTGGAGAGTTAGAAAAAAAGAGAAATAGTGAAGGAACAAGACAGTGGCAGGTTCAATGAACTGAAGAGTGGACTAATGGTTACCAAGGGGAAAGTGAAAGAGGGGAATGGCTTGAAAGGGAGGAATGAGAGATAAAATGGGGCATTACGTGTAGCACACATATGTGGAGAGGGTGTGGGCACGAGGAAGGCAGTACAACAGCAAAGAACGGTAGAGCTACTACAGTGCATTAAGGAGCTCGTGGACAGTGACACTTATGCTGTATAACGTGTGGATTTGAAAATGGGGTTTGTCTAATTACCATAATTGCGCTAAGGTAACTGTGTGGTATTGATGCCAAAATCAAAAGAAACAAGCAGTATCTTGGATCTCTTTTCTTTTCCTCTGAACCTGTCAAGGTGGTCAGCGCCCATCTTACCAAAGTCCAACTCCGTGCAGGGTAGCATGCTCTGAAGTGAGAACCAGCTAATCTGAGCTTACATATCCTGTCTCTATGAAAGAGGCGCACTGTGACATCATGGAATCTCCAGGCAACAAGGCTGTTCCTGCAAACTCCACTAGCACATGTTGGGCAGAGCTCAGCCGTGTGGAGCTGCAACATCTTAGAAACATAACTTGTTCTGGCCTACATATATAAGTAAAATGATGTCACTCATCATTGGAATATAAGAAAAAAGAAAAAGCTGAAGGAGAAAAAAAGCGGTGTCACAAAACATAAGAATAGATTCACAGTTACCAAAGGGAAAGAGACAGAGAATGATGGTTGGAAATGGAGGGGAATGGATGTGTGGAAGAAATGGAGCATTTCAGTTAGCATATATAATGTGGGAATGGACGCACGTGGAGTGCTGTCCAACAGAGAAGACAACTAGCAATACTACAGTACATTGTTATGGTGATGGAAGTGTCTTCACGGGCTTTTGGATGAAACGAGGAATGGGGGTCTAGGAAATACGTTACACATACTATTGCAGATAAATGGTGAACAAACAACTAAATAATAAACACATATCAATAAATCCATTGGAGCAGACAAGTTAAAAAAGGCACATACATCCACGGGTTTATCAGCAGTAAGCACAGTAGCCCAGGTAACTTTCCATCAGTAGATTAATGAGTAAAGAATTTGTGGTACATATTCACAGTTGAATATTACTCAGCCATAAGATGACAATAAATCCTAACATTTGTAAAAACTCGGAAGGTGCTGGAGGGCACTATACTCATGACATAAGAGGTGGAGGAAGACAAGTGTCAAGTGACTTGAGCCATCTGTGGAGATGTAGGAAAAAGAAAAACTGAAGGAGAGAAACATCATCCGATTCACAGAAATGAAAATTGGTCTAAGAGATTCCAAAGGGAAAGGATCTGTGATGGATAGGAGCGAATGGATGGTGGAAGTAGGGGTAAAGAAAGCGTGCTATATGATTTCCATGAATACTGCAGATGGGCCTTGTGGGGATGGCTGTACAAAACACGGAAGACAAGTAGTGATTCTACAGTATCTTACTATGCTCACGGAGTGTGACTGCAAATGAGAATCCTGGAGTTCTTTGTGATGGGCCGGTCCTAGCACACATAATTTTATTCATGTTCTTGTAGACTAATGAGATATAATTAAATGAACGAATGCATAAAATAAATGCAGAGTAACAGAGAAAGCAGCAGGCAGTTTAAAGGAGACGTGTGCACACCTATGTTATTTACCACAATGATAACAATAGTGAAGCTAAGTATCCAACAGCAAATGAAGAGTGGGATATTATTCAGATATATGACTAAAACAAACCCTGCCATTTACAAAAACATGGATGGAGATACAGAGGATTGTTCTCAGTTAAATAAGCGGTGGAGAGTGAGAAAATTGGCAAATGATTTCACTCACCAGCAGAGTATTAAAAAAAGAAATAAAATGAAAAAACCAAAACTGTAGAAGCCACGCTGAAGAGAAGAATGGACTAATGTTTACCAAAGGAAAGAGACTGGGCCGGTTATGTTTTGTGGATTGATAAGAAGGACTGGGGGTTAGAAATGGTGAATTAGAATAAGTGCACATAGTGTTTGGCTGGGGAACGTGGAGGACTGCACGTCACAGAGAAGACTAGTGATTCTACATTATTTTACTGCACTGGAGGGTAGTGAACGCAATGGGATATCTGGGGATATATAGTTGATGGAAGTTGTAGTAAACAATATTACTCATGTAATTGTGTATTCATGAGAAATAAAAGATAGATACACATAGAACGTATTAAAGATCATAGTTGCAGAAAGTTGATAGATGATAGAGATAAATGATGACTATGATAGATGAAAGATAGCAAGAAGGTAGATTGTCAGATGATAGATGATAGATACATAGAGGAAAAGTAAGTAGTATAGATAAGTAGATATAATGCAGTAGCCCAATTTAAAAATGGTATGTGCACCCCCTTGTTTATCGCAGCACTATTCACAGTAGCGGGTCCGTCTCCATCAGAAGTTGAATGGATACAGAAGAAGTGGTATATATAAACAATTAATTGCCTTTCACCCATAAGAAGAAAACATATCCTCCCATTTGTGACAACATAGATGAAAGAACGGGGTTTTATGTTCAATGAAATAAGATAGGAATACAAGTATCAAACGATATGAACAATCTGTGCAGATAGAGAAGCCGGAAAGAACTGAAGGAGCAAAATAGGGGCAGACACACAGAGATCAGGAATGAACTACCAGTTACCAAAGAAAAAACGACTAGGGTGGACATGGGAGAATGCAGGGATAACAGTGGTAAGGGAAAGGATGCATTATAATTAGCACATGTAATGTTTTTCTGGGTGCGTGGTGAGGGCTTAACCAAACAGTGAAGACAGGCAGTGAATCTAGAGTACATTGCTCTGTTGATGGAAGTGACTGCAGTGGGGCATTGGGAAGAATTTCGAGACAGGTGGAGTCTAGAAAATCTCATGTTATACTTTTACTTATAGATTAATAAGAAAATACAGAATAAACTAATTAAAGAATCCAATAAAACCAGTGAATCTGCCCTGCTAATAATGACATATATATCCCTATGATAATCAGACTAGTATTCAAAGAAACCGAGCTAATTGGACGTCAATAGATTAATGGGTATAGAAGATGTGGTACATATACAGAAAGGAACATTAGTCAGCCATCAGAAGAAAACAAATTCTAGCTTTTGCTACATCATGGATGGCGCTAGAGCATATTATGCTCAGTGAAATAAGTGAGGAAGAGAAGAAATATATTAAGTGATTTAACATATGCGCGGATACGAAGAGCCAAGATAAAACTGAAGGAGCAAAACATCAACAGATTCACAGAACACAAGTTTGGAGTAACAGTTACCAAGGGTAAGAGAGTGGCGTTGTTACATATGAAAGCAAGGAGAAGGTAGGCATAATGATTAGCATTATTAATGTGGATTGGGGGAGATGGAATCTACAGTATCTTACTATGCTCATGGACAGTGACTTCAGGGAAGTAACTGGGTTGATCTTGGTTATAGTGTGGGACTTGTAAAATTAATGATTCTCATGTAATTTTAGATTAATTATTAAAGAATTATTAAAGGAATATATGAATAAATATAAAAAATCAAATCTATAAATATATAAACAGAATGCAGCAGCCCATGTTAAAAACTAAAATTGCACCCATATGTTTCTCACTGAAGTATTGACAATGGCCAAGCTAAATGTCCATAAGTAAATGGGACGTAGAATATTATTCAGCCATATGAGGTAAACAAATCTTATCATTTACAACAACATGGATAGAACTTGTGGGTATTGTTCTCAGTGAAATAAGAAACGAAGAGAAAGTCAAGTGGCAATTGATGTCACTCTACTGTGGAGAGTTAGAAAAAAAGAGAAATAGTGAAGGAACAAGACAGTGGCAGGTTCAATGAACTGAAGAGTGGACTAATGGTTACCAAGGGGAAAGTGAAAGAGGGGAATGGCTTGAAAGGGAGGAATGAGAGATAAAATGGGGCATTACGTGTAGCACACATATGTGGAGAGGGTGTGGGCACGAGGAAGGCAGTACAACAGCAAAGAACGGTAGAGCTACTACAGTGCATTAAGGAGCTCGTGGACAGTGACACTTATGCTGTATAACGTGTGGATTTGAAAATGGGGTTTGTCTAATTACCATAATTGCGCTAAGGTAACTGTGTGGTATTGATGCCAAAATCAAAAGAAACAAGCAGTATCTTGGATCTCTTTTCTTTTCCTCTGAACCTGTCAAGGTGGTCAGCGCCCATCTTACCAAAGTCCAACTCCGTGCAGGGTAGCATGCTCTGAAGTGAGAACCAGCTAATCTGAGCTTACATATCCTGTCTCTATGAAAGAGGCGCACTGTGACATCATGGAATCTCCAGGCAACAAGGCTGTTCCTGCAAACTCCACTAGCACATGTTGGGCAGAGCTCAGCCGTGTGGAGCTGCAACATCTTAGAAACATAACTTGTTCTGGCCTACATATATAAGTAAAATGATGTCACTCATCATTGGAATATAAGAAAAAAGAAAAAGCTGAAGGAGAAAAAAAGCGGTGTCACAAAACATAAGAATAGATTCACAGTTACCAAAGGGAAAGAGACAGAGAATGATGGTTGGAAATGGAGGGGAATGGATGTGTGGAAGAAATGGAGCATTTCAGTTAGCATATATAATGTGGGAATGGACGCACGTGGAGTGCTGTCCAACAGAGAAGACAACTAGCAATACTACAGTACATTGTTATGGTGATGGAAGTGTCTTCACGGGCTTTTGGATGAAACGAGGAATGGGGGTCTAGAAATACGTTACACATACTATTGCAGATAAATGGTGAACAAACAACTAAATAATAAACACATATCAATAAATCCATTGGAGCAGACAAGTTAAAAAAGGCACATACATCCACGGGTTTATCAGCAGTAAGCACAGTAGCCCAGGTAACTTTCCATCAGTAGATTAATGAGTAAAGAATTTGTGGTACATATTCACAGTTGAATATTACTCAGCCATAAGATGACAATAAATCCTAACATTTGTAAAAACTCGGAAGGTGCTGGAGGGCACTATACTCATGACATAAGAGGTGGAGGAAGACAAGTGTCAAGTGACTTGAGCCATCTGTGGAGATGTAGGAAAAAGAAAAACTGAAGGAGAGAAACATCATCCGATTCACAGAAATGAAAATTGGTCTAAGAGATTCCAAAGGGAAAGGATCTGTGATGGATAGGAGCGAATGGATGGTGGAAGTAGGGGTAAAGAAAGCGTGCTATATGATTTCCATGAATACTGCAGATGGGCCTTGTGGGGATTGCTGTACAAAACACGGAAGACAAGTAGTGATTCTACAGTATCTTACTATGCTCACGGGAGTGTGACTGCAAATGAGAATCCTGGAGTTCTTTGTGATGGGCCGGTCCTAGCACACATAATTTTATTCATGTTCTTGTAGACTAATGAGATATAATTAAATGAACGAATGCATAAAATAAATGCAGAGTAACAGAGAAAGCAGCAGGCAGTTTAAAGGAGACGTGTGCACACCTATGTTATTTACCACAATGATAACAATAGTGAAGCTAAGTATCCAACAGCAAATGAAGAGTGGGATATTATTCAGATATATGACTAAAACAAACCCTGCCATTTACAAAAACATGGATGGAGATACAGAGGATTGTTCTCAGTTAAATAAGCGGTGGAGAGTGAGAAAATTGGCAAATGATTTCACTCACCAGCAGAGTATTAAAAAAAGAAATAAAATGAAAAAACCAAAACTGTAGAAGCCACGCTGAAGAGAAGAATGGACTAATGTATTACCAAAGGAAAGAGACTGGGCCGGTTATGTTTTGTGAGGATAGATAAGAAGGACTGGGGGTTAGAAATGGTGAATTAGAATAAGTGCACATAGTGTTTGGCTGGGGAACGTGGAGGACTGCACGTCACAGAGAAGACTAGTGATTCTACATTATTTTACTGCACTGGAGGGTAGTGAACGCAATGGGATATCTGGGGATATATAGTTGATGGAAGTTGTAGTAAACAATATTACTCATGTAATTGTGTATTCATGAGAAATAAAAGATAGATACACATAGAACGTATTAAAGATCATAGTTGCAGAAAGTTGATAGATGATAGAGATAAATGATGACTATGATAGATGAAAGATAGCAAGAAGGTAGATTGTCAGATGATAGATGATAGATACATAGAGGAAAAAGTAAGTAGTATAGATAAGTAGATATAATGCAGTAGCCCAATTTAAAAATGGTATGTGCACCCCCTTGTTTATCGCAGCACTATTCACAGTAGCGGGTCCGTCTCCATCAGAAGTTGAATGGATACAGAAGAAGTGGTATATATAAACAATTAATTGCCTTTCACCCATAAGAAGAAAACATATCCTCCCATTTGTGACAACATAGATGAAAGAACGGGGTTTTATGTTCAATGAAATAAGATAGGAATACAAGTATCAAACGATATGAACAATCTGTGCAGATAGAGAAGCCGGAAAGAACTGAAGGAGCAAAATCGGGGCAGACACACAGAGATCAGGAATGAACTACCAGTTAACCAAAGAAAAAACGGACTAGGGTGGACATGGGAGAATGCAGGGATAACAGTGGTAAGGGAAAGGATGCATTATAATTAGCACATGTAATGTTTTTCTGGGTGCGTGGTGAGGGCTTAACCAAACAGTGAAGACAGGCAGTGAATCTAGAGTACATTGCTCTGTTGATGGAAGTGACTGCAGTGGGGCATTGGGAAGAATTTCGAGACAGGTGGAGTCTAGAAAATCTCATGTTATACTTTTACTTATAGATTAATAAGAAAATACAGAATAAACTAATTAAAGAATCCAATAAAACCAGTGAATCTGCCCTGCTAATAATGACATATATATCCCTATGATAATCAGACTAGTATTCAAAGAAACCGAGCTAATTGGACGTCAATAGATTAATGGGTATAGAAGATGTGGGTACATATACAGAAAGGAACATTAGTCAGCCATCAGAAGAAAACAAATTCTAGCTTTTGCTACATCATGGATGGCGCTAGAGCATATTATGCTCAGTGAAATAAGTGAGGAAGAGAAGAAATATATTAAGTGATTTAACATATGCGCGGATACGAAGAGCCAAGATAAAACTGAAGGAGCAAAACATCAACAGATTCACAGAACACAAGTTTGGAGTAACAGTTACCAAGGGTAAGAGAGTGGCGTTGTTACATATGAAAGCAAGGAGAAGGTAGGCATAATGATTAGCATTATTAATGTGGATTGGGGGAGATGGAATCTACAGTATCTTACTATGCTCATGGACAGTGACTTCAGGGAAGTAACTGGGTTGATCTTGGTTATAGTGTGGGACTTGTAAAATTAATGATTCTCATGTAATTTTAGATTAATTATTAAAGAATTATTAAAGGAATATATGAATAAATATAAAAATCAAATCTATAAATATATAAACAGAATGCAGCAGCCCATGTTAAAAACTAAAATTGCACCCATATGTTTCTCACTGAAGTATTGACAATGGCCAAGCTAAATGTCCATAAGTAAATGGGACGTAGAATATTATTCAGCCATATGAGGTAAACAAATCTTATCATTTACAACAACATGGATAGAACTTGTGGGTATTGTTCTCAGTGAAATAAGAAACGAAGAGAAAGTCAAGTGGCAATTGATGTCACTCTACTGTGGAGAGTTAGAAAAAAAAGAGAAATAGTGAAGGAACAAGACAGTGGCAGGTTCAATGAACTGAAGAGTGGACTAATGGTTACCAAGGGGAAAGTGAAAGAGGGGAATGGCTTGAAAGGGAGGAATGAGAGATAAAATGGGGCATTACGTGTAGCACACATATGTGGAGAGGGTGTGGGCACGAGGAAGGCAGTACAACAGCAAAGAACGGTAGAGCTACTACAGTGCATTAAGGAGCTCGTGGACAGTGACACTTATGCTGTATAACGTGTGATTTGAAAATGGGGTTTGTCTAATTACCATAATTGGCGCTAAGGTAACTGTGTGGTATTGATGCCAAAATCAAAAGAAACAAGCAGTATCTTGGATCTCTTTTCTTTTCCTCTGAACCTGTCAAGGTGGTCAGCGCCCATCTTACCAAAGTCCAACTCCGTGCAGGGTAGCATGCTCTGAAGTGAGAACCAGCTAATCTGAGCTTACATATCCTGTCTCTATGAAAGAGGCGCACTGTGACATCATGGATCTCCAGGCAACAAGGCTGTTCCCTGCAAACTCCACTAGCACATGTTGGGCAGAGCTCAGCCGTGTGGAGCTGCAACATCTTAGAAACATAACTTGTTCTGGCCTACATATATAAGTAAAATGATGTCACTCATCATTGGAATATAAGAAAAAAGAAAAAGCTGAAGGAGAAAAAAAAGCGGTGTCACAAAACATAAGAATAGATTCACAGTTACCAAAGGGAAAGAGACAGAGAATGATGGTTGGAAATGGAGGGGAATGGATGTGTGGAAGAAATGGAGCATTTCAGTTAGCATATATAATGTGGGAATGGACGCACGTGGAGTGCTGTCCAACAGAGAAGACAACTAGCAATACTACAGTACATTGTTATGGTGATGGAAGGTGTCTTCACGGGCTTTTGGATGAAACGAGGAATGGGGGTCTAGGAAATACGTTACACATGACTATTGCAGATAAATGGTGAACAAACAACTAAATAATAAACACATATCAATAAATCCATTGGAGCAGACAAGGTTAAAAAAGGCACATACATCCACGGGTTTATCAGCAGTAAGCACAGTAGCCCAGGTAACTTTCCATCAGTAGATTAATGAGTAAAGAATTTGTGGTACATATTCACAGTTGAATATTACTCAGCCATAAGATGACAATAAATCCTAACATTTGTAAAAACTCGGAAGGTGCTGGAGGGCACTATACTCATGACATAAGAGGTGGAGGAAGACAAGTGTCAAGTGACTTGAGCCATCTGTGGAGATGTAGGAAAAAGAAAAACTGAAGGAGAGAAAACATCATCCGATTCACAGAAATGAAAATTGGTCTAAGAGATTCCAAAGGGAAAGGATCTGTGATGGATAGGAGCGAATGGATGGTGGAAGTAGGGGTAAAGAAAGCGTGCTATATGATTTCCATGAATACTGCAGATGGGCCTTGTGGGATGGCTGTACAAAACACGGAAGACAAGTAGTGATTCTACAGTATCTTACTATGCTCACGGAGTGTGACTGCAAATGAGAATCCTGGAGTTCTTTGTGATGGGCCGGTCCTAGCACACATAATTTTATTCATGTTCTTGTAGACTAATGAGATATAATTAAATGAACGAATGCATAAAATAAATGCAGAGTAACAGAGAAAGCAGCAGGCAGTTTAAAGGAGACGTGTGCACACCTATGTTATTTACCACAATGATAACAATAGTGAAGCTAAGTATCCAACAGCAAATGAAGAGTGGGATATTATTCAGATATATGACTAAAACAAACCCTGCCATTTACAAAAACATGGATGGAGATACAGAGGATTGTTCTCAGTTAAATAAGCGGTGGAGAGTGAGCAAAATTGGCAAATGATTTCACTCACCAGCAGAGTATTAAAAAAAGAAATAAAATGAAAAAACCAAAACTGTAGAAGCCACGCTGAAGAGAAGAATGGACTAATGTTTACCAAAGGAAAGAGACTGGGCCGGTTATGTTTTGTGGATTGATAAGAAGGACTGGGGGTTTAGAAATGGTGAATTCAGAATAAGTGCACATAGTGTTTGGCTGGGGAACGTGGAGGACTGCACGTCACAGAGAAGACTAGTGAATCTACATTATTTTACTGCACTGGAGGGTAGTGAACGCAATGGGATATCTGGGGATATATAGTTGATGGAAGTTGTAGTAAACAATATTACTCATGTAATTGTGTATTCATGAGAAATAAAAGATAGATACACATAGAACGTATTAAAGATCATAGTTGCAGAAAGTTGATAGATGATAGAGATAAATGATGACTATGATAGATGAAAGATAGCAAGAAGGTAGATTGTCAGATGATAGATGATAGATACATAGAGGAAAAGTAAGTAGTATAGATAAGTAGATATAATGCAGTAGCCCAATTTAAAAATGGTATGTGCACCCCCTTGTTTATCGCAGCACTATTCACAGTAGCGGGTCCCGTCTCCATCAGAAGTTGAATGGATACAGAAGAAGTGGGTTATATATAAACAATTAATTGCCTTTCACCCATAAGAAGAAAACATATCCTCCCATTTGTGACAACATAGATGAAAGAACGGGGTTTTATGTTCAATGAAATAAGATAGGAATACAAGTATCATACGATATGAACAATCTGTGCAGATAGAGAAGCCGGAAAGAACTGAAGGAGCAAAATAGGGGCAGACACACAGAGATCAGGAATGAACTACCAGTTACCAAAGAAAAAACGACTAGGGTGGACATGGGAGAATGCAGGGATAACAGTGGTAAGGGAAAGGATGCATTATAATTAGCACATGTAATGTTTTTCTGGGTGCGTGGTGAGGGCTTAACCAAACAGTGAAGACAGGCAGTGAATCTAGAGTACATTGCTCTGTTGATGGAAGTGACTGCAGTGGGGCATTGGGAAGAATTTCGAGACAGGTGGAGTCTAGAAAATCTCATGTTATACTTTTACTTATAGATT